>NC_091224.1:20995915-21020915 GCF_040958095.1 Procambarus clarkii
ACCAAGTGACCACAAACGTTCACCACAGCGCCAGAAACGTTACCAAGTGACCACAAACATTCACCACAGCACCAGAAACGTTAACCAAACAATTATAAACGGGTATCATAGAATCTACAGCGATTAGAAATTGCTGCAGAGAATTTTGTGGAGGGGAGGAGATGGGAGAGGAGATGGGAGGGGAGGGAAGGGAGGGAAGGGAGAGAGGGAAGTGATTCCAGAGGATTAGGAATGAGAGGCCGCAGGGTTAGAGACGCCGGGTGGGGTGGCAGCTTATGGCTGGATTTCCGGAAGGATTTGGAATGGATTTAGAAGAATTTACCGAGGATTGCACACCGATCAAATAAAACATTCATGAGACATCTCAGGAGATTTGACGGACTGGCGACGCTCTGTTTACCCTCGGGATGTACATGTTTCGTTCAGTTCGCTTATTTACTAGTCAAGAGGCATGTAGTCTTAATGGCTTTCTCCTGAAGACTATCTTACCTTCTTATTTATGGAGGCACTGGGTTGATGGCCTTATTTAGAATTATATATTTAATTGGGAATCAATATATGTATAAATATATGTATCAATATATGTTAATTGATATATGTTTCCACCTACCCTAGGCCGGCTAGGGAGCCGGTCGGCCGAGCGGACAGCACGCTGGACTGTGATCCTGTGGTCCCGGGTTCGATCCCAGGCGCCGGCGAGAAACAATGGGCAGTTTCTTTCACCCTATGCCCCTGTTATCTAGCAGTAAAATAGGTACCTGGGTGTTAGTCAGCTGTCACGGGGTGCTTCCTGGCGGTAGAGGCCTGGTCGAGGACCGGGCCGCGGAGACACTAAAGCCCTGAAATCCTCTCAAGATAACCTCAAGATAACCCTGGGCAGATAGGTGGAATGACCTACCCCCCCTCCTATACCAGAGGTTCTGTAGCAGTTTCTGCAAGGGCAATGCAGCCTATCTAGCCTTATCTCTCTCGTCTCCAAGTCGCACAACTAATCCAAATGTCTTGTAATATTCTTACTCTATAAAACCATCTTGTCCCTACGCTAGATGTGGGAGGTGGGGGGGGGGTGTCACACGCCTCTAAGTGCTCAACTAAGTCTCTTCTCGAGTACTCTTTTGCTTGTACTTTGCAAAGAATACGGGTTAAGTGCCACTGATGTGTACTGCAGTGATGTCTGACCCACTCTTTGAGTACTGCAAGTATACTCACATCTGTCTTGGGAGTTGCAGAATTCCGGGAGTAGTTCAGTAATTAAGACTCTTGAGTCTGATTGCTGGGGGGAAAAGAATAGTATCCTAGCTGTTTTTTCCTGGAAGCCTTCCCCCAGCTGGCTTCCCAGCTGGCTACCCAGCTCCCTTCCCCCAGCTGGCTCTCCCCTAGTAGCCTTGGTGATATACTTGACCTGGCCAAATAACACTTGCCCTTAATCATAATTATCTAGTACAACTTATCTCAGAATTTCTAATGACTGTTTTATCTTCAAGTTGTGAACTGTCTCCGCTGTCTCTTGGTCCACTTCTCCCCAAATTCTTGTGCCAAAAATCCATCCAAGTATTTTCATCCAAGAGTTTTCGCCCAATATAATCCAAGTTTGAATATCCACACTCTGCATGAAAACATATCTCTTTTCACATCCTTCTGCCTCCTTTAGGTCTCTGGATTCCACTTGTCGGCGCCCCTTTGTAACCGGTTCGCAAGTCTATATATATATCGGTGTCTGTGTTACAGTACTTGTCTTGAACAAGTTGTGTTCCGTGTTCTGTTATTGGCTACATTAGTGAGAGCTTTCCGACCCTCAACCAGTGCTCTTCCTCACCTACACATCTAATATTCTCTGTTAAATTCTCTTCAATAGCTTCATATGAACGGGTGTTGGGAACACTGCATCCCATTCTCTCATCTAATACATCACAATGTTAAGAGAATAGAACTCCCCCTCCCCCCCCCCATTCGATTCGAAGTGATAGTATTCAGTATTCCACTCACCTGAACTCTAAAAGACTCGAACCCTGGCCCCCCACGTGTGCCGGGGGTAAAGGTTTCTCACAGACTTCAATGTTATTTTCTGACAGCTGGTTTTTGGCTTTCCTAATGTTGGCTTTCATTGTGGTTATCGTTTACGGAGTTTTTTTTCTTTCTCTCTCGTCTTATTCTTTCTCCGTCCTCCATTTTGTGTATTGAACTCCCTACTTGTACTCCTATTTTGGTTTAAAAAAAGACTAATAATGTATGTAAATTGCATGAGTTTAGATTAAGAAAAGACCTGGGTAAATACTGGTTTGGAAACAGGGTTACTGATTTGTGGATCAGGATACTGAGTAGCATAACTGACCGTCACGTACACCGGCCATCACAGCCCGCACGTACACAGGCCATGACAGCCTGCACGTACACACGTACACAGGCCATGACAGCCTGCACGTACACACGTACACAGGCCATGACAGCCTGCACGTACACACGTACACAGGCCATCATCGCCCGCACGTACACACGTACACACACCATGACAGCCCACACGTACACAGGCCACCACCGCTCCCACGTACACAGGCCATCACAGCCTGCACGTACACACGTACACAGGCCATCACCGCCCACACGTACACACACCATGACAGCCCACACGTACACAGGCCATCACCGCCTGCACGTACACACGTACACAGGCCATCACCGCCCGCACGTAGACACGTACACAGGCCATCACAGCCTGCACGTACACACGTACACAGGCCATCACCGCCCACACGTACACAGGCCATCACCGCCCGCACGTACACACGTACATACACCATGACAGCCCACACGTACACAGGCCATCACCGCCTGCACGTACACACGTACACAGGCCATCACCGCCTGCACGTACACACGTACACAGGCCATCACCGCCCGCACGTACACACGTACACACACCATGACAGCCCACACGTACACAGGCCATCACCGCCCGCACGTACACACACCATGACAGCCCACACGTACACAGGCCATCACCGCCTGCACGTACACACGTACACAGGCCATCACCGCCCGCACGTACACACACCATGACAGCCCACACGTACACAGGCCATCACCGCCCGCACGTACACACGTACACACACCATGACAGCCCACACGTACACAGGCCATCACCGCCCGCACGTACACACGTACACACACCATGACAGCCCACACGTACACAGGCCATCACCGCCCGCACGTACACACGTACACACACCATGACAGCGTGCACGTACACGTCAATTGTTGCTGCCAAATTACATCACAGAGTTTTTCCAACCAATTTTGAGTGTTTGATAAAAATTACAGAATTAATAATGAAGTAATTGACATTGGATTTTTATGTAGAATTTTCAGATAGTTTATTTAAATTATAATTGTATATAAACTATGAGGCACTGAGTGGGTGATTTGTGGTGGGTTGTGATGGGTTGTGGTTAGTTGTGGTGGATTGTGGTGGGTTGTGGTGAGTTGTGGTGGGTTGTGGTGGGTTGTGGTGGTTTGTGGTGGGTTGTGGTGGTTTGTGGCGAGTTGTGGTGGGTTGTGGTTGGTTGTGGTTGGTTGTGGTTAGTTGTGGTGGGTTGTGGTTGGTTGTGGTTGGTTGTTGTTAGTTGTGGTGGATTGTGGTGGTTTGTGGTGGGTTGTGGTTGTTTGTGGTTGGTTGTGGTTAGTTGTGGTTAGTTGTGGTGGTTTGTGGTGGGTTGTGGTGTGTTGTGGTTGGTTGTGGTTGGTTGTGGTGTGTTGTGGTGGGTTGTGGTGGGTTGTGGTGGTTTGTGGTGGGTTGTGGTGTGTTGTGGTTGGTTGTGGTTGGTTGTGGTGGTTTGTGGTGGGTTGTGGTGGGTTGTGGTGGGTTGTGGTGGGTTGTGGTGGTTTGTGGTGGGTTGTGGTGAGTTGTGGTGGGTTGTGGTGGGTTGTGGTGGTTTGTGGTGTGTTGTGGTGGATTGTGGTGGTTTGTGGTGAGTTGTGGTGGGTTGTGGTAGTTTGAGATCATCTTGAGATGATTTCGGGGCTTATCGTCCCCGCGGCCCGGTCCTTGACCAGGCCTCCTTTTTGTTACCCCCCCTCTTCCCCCAGGAAGCAGCCCGTAGCAGCTGTCTTAACTCCCAGGTACCTATTTACTGCTAGGTAACAGGGGCATCAGGGTGAAAGAAACATTTTGCCCATTTGTCTCCGCCTCCACCGGGGATCGAACCCGGAACCTCAGGACTACGAATGCGAAGCGCTGTCCACCCAGCTGTCAGGCGCCCTAACTGAAAGACAGTGAACCATATGAAAAAACAAAAGAACAATATGAAAGAAACCGTGAACCAAATGAAAGACTGAACCAAAACAAAAGAGACAGTGAACCGTCTCAAAAGGGACAGATAACTGTTTATCAATGAGACAGAGAACCCTTTCCATGGAACAACAGTACCAACAGAACAGACAACCATATCATCAACGGGAGAGAGGGAGAGAGAGAGAGAGAGAGAGAGAGAGAGAGAGAGAGAGAGAGAGAGAGAGAGAGAGAGAGAGAGAGAGAGAGAGAGAGAGAGAGAGAGGGGGGAAGAGAAGAGAGAGAGAACCAACGGTACAGAGAGAGACATACCAAAAGCCCTGATAACCACACCAAAAAGGATGCAGAACCAATAAAACCCGCTCTAATGCACACGCCGAAGACAAAGAACCATGAAAAAAAACAGTTAAACAATAAAAAGTTCCATTAAACACACACACAAAAAACACATAAAACACCAACATAAAACTGAACAAAAAACCCAGTATAAACATTAAAAAAAAAAGAAAAAAAATAACTAAAAATAGTTCTAAGCACCAAAACATTGTATACAAGAGAATGTGAATAAACCAGGAACAAAAGGGAATATGGAGAGCGAGAAAATTGATAGGAAACACGAGACGAGCCAATGGGCTAATGGAGGAATATTGGTAAAGGCGTAAACCACAGATTGATAACATGATAAATGGTCTCTCAAGGGGAGGAGAAGGAGGCTGATAAAAGCAGAGAGGCAGGGGGGGGCGATGTTCAGATGAGAGAGAGAGAGAGAGAGAGAGAGAGAGAGAGAGAGAGAGAGAGAGAGAGAGAGAGAGAGAGAGAGAGAGAGAGAGAGAGAGAGAGAGAGACGTAGGAGGCCCTCCCTAGAAATTAATGTAGCGAAGAGATACCGCTCTCCCACAAAGACAGCTGATGGGAGAGGGAGAGGGGTTATGGAAGAGGAGGGAGGAAAAAAATAAAGAGGGGACGAGAGAGAGAGAGAGTGCGAAAAAGCAGATGATGACAGCGTGTCAAGAGACAGGAAGGAATGATGGATAATATGGAACCCTTAAAGAAATAATAATAATAATAAAAATAATAATAATAATAATTATTAGTAGTAGGATGTAGTAGTTGTAACATGATAAAAAAAGGACTTCAAAGTACCACAGGAATGTAGCAGCAGCAGAAGCAATAACAGTAGCAGGAACAGTTAAAAGTAGCACCATGATCTGCATCTGTACCAGGAAGTAGCCCATAACCCATACCAGAGGCGTAGAGGAGCCTATGGCACCTCTAGAGGAAGAGTAGAGGGAGCCACAGCCGCCTCTACTCTTCTGACTGACCACAGGAAGCCCGCGGCTGGTCACCCGCCTTCCACCGGGTCTAAGAAATCAAGTCTGAAACAAAAGTGGATTTTTCCTTAGAGGAAATGGGACATATTTCTGCCTGGTTGTGAAGATGTGAGCCTGCGGGCTGCTCTAAGCAACAGCCTGGTGGAACAAGCCATCACCAGAGTCAAGAGAACTCTCGCAACCAAACTTCGGGTACAGGTAAACCAGGCTTAGCAGCTCTGAGCTACTGAACACCACCACTGATAAGTTCTGATAGACAACATTTCAATATAAATTGTATTTACTCTGCTTACATAATACAATAAATTGTATTTACTGTTCTTACATAATACAATAAACTGTATTTATTGTTCTTCCATACATGAGGGAGCCGGTGGCTGAGCGGACAGAACACTGGACGCGTGATCCTGTGGTCTCGGGTTCGATCCCAGGCGCCGGCGAGAAACAATGGCCAGAGTTTCTTTCAGCCTGATGCCCCTGTTACCTAGCAGTAAATAGGTACCTGGGTGTTAGTCAGCTGTCACGGGCTGCTTCCTGGGGGTGGAGGCCTGGTCGAGGACCGGGCCGCGGGGACACTAAAGCCCCGAAATCATCTCAAGATAACCTTAAGACAGTGACTTTTATTTTTCTATTCTAGGCTGGAGAAGCTGCTGAGAGAGAGAGAGAGAGAGAGAGAGAGAGAGAGAGAGAGAGAGAGAGAGAGAGAGAGAGAGAGAGAGAGAGAGAGAGAGAGAGAGAAAGAGAGAGAGAGAGAGAGAGAGAGAGAGAGAGAGAGAGAGAGAGAGAGAGAGAGAGAGAGATATATATATAGAGAGAGAGAGAGAGAGAGAGAGAGAGAGAGAGAGAGAGAGAGAGAGAGAGAGAGAGAGAGAGAGAGAGAGAGAGAGAGAGAGAGAGAAAGAGAGAGAGAGAGAGAGAGAGAGAGAGAGAGAGAGAGAGAGAGAGAGAGAGAGAGAGAGAGAGAGAGAGAGAGAGAGACAGACAGACAGAGAGGGGAGAGAGAGAGAGAGACAGAGAGGGAAGAGAGAGAGGGAGAGATGGAGGGGAAACAGTCAGGTACAGGTAACCAGGGGTTGGACTAATTTACTGATAGGGTGATATTCTACACCTATTCCTCGCCTCCCCCCCCCCAATTATCAAACCAATCCAGGCCAGTGATTACCACAATTAGCTGAAACAAGTATATATATATACACAACATATTCCTCTGGTGACTATTTTGGGTGAGATGTTGCTTCATTTTTCCTCATGTCATGCTTCTTCCCTGTCACGGGTTTTTTACCCTGCCACTCCTGATATATTTTTACTGTCACACTCTTGACAATCTATTTTCCACTTATTTCCCTGCTTTAAAACATCTGACGAAACACTATCTACATAAAACAAAATTTCCCTATCATTCTAACGTTGTTTTTCCCTGCCACTTCATTCCTACCGTAAAAAAAAAATTCTATCATTCATGAAGAATTTTCTGCTTACTTCCTAGACCTGATTTTCTATCTTGTCTCCTTTTTTATTATTGTTGTTTTTGCGCTATACCCTTTGTCAAGGTTTAGCCTAGGCCTACAGACCCAAATTTTCCAAATTCCCCCACCCCCTGGGAATTTGGGGACGCTAAGCCCCGGAAGCACCTCAAGGTAACCTCAAGGTAAGGTAACCCCCCTAACGTTGGTTTCTCCAAGTTCCCTAATAGAGATTTCCCCACCAACGCTACTAAAGATTTCCCCACCAACGCTACTAAAGATTTCCCCACCAACGCCACTAAAGATTTCCCCACCAACGCCACTAAAGATTTCCCCACCAACGCCACTAAAGATTTTCCCCACCAACGCTACTAAAGATTTCCCCACCAACGCTACTAAAGATTTCCCCACCAACGCTACTAAAGATTTCCCCACCAACGCCACTAAAGATTTTCCCCACCAACGCCACTTAAGATTTTCCCCACCTAGCCCTTACATAAGTTTCCCTGCCCACCGTTAATAAGCAGTCGCTGCCTTCTGTATGTATAGCAATAGACCAAATTACTCTTCCTCGCGTTCACTGTTCCTCAGTCATTTCACAGTGGCAGGGAATTTGTTTTAATATATTCCCTTCGACCGCTACAAATTTCCCCTACGACGTTTCGTCACCAAATACACTCCAGTTCAGAATTTTCTTTCAAACTAATTATATGCCAATTAAACTCCTCCGTTTTTCTGAAGAATGCTCCCTACCATTTTCCCCAATAGTTCACCAAAATTTCCCTTTCACTTTCCTACAACAATTTCTTCGTCACTTTCTGCTACAATTTCCAATCACAATTATACCGCCAGTTGTTTATAAAATTTTCCCCGCCAGTTGCCTACACAAAATTCCCCGCCACTTTTCAACTAGAATTCCTGCGTCATTTCCCCTACCACACTTCATCCACTAATCCTTCACCACAATATTCCCTGGTTCTTCCCCACCACAATATTCCCTGGTTCTTCCCCACCACAATATTCCCTGGCTCTTCCCCACCACAATATTCCCTGGCTCTTCCCCACCACAATATTCCCTGGCTCTTCCCCACCACAATATTCCCTGGCTCTTCCCCACCACAATATTCCCTGGCTCTTCCCCACCACAATTCCTCCCCAAACCACCACTACTTCCCCAAGCCCTTTTGCATCCACTATTCCCTGCCCCCCTCCCTCCCCTTATCCACCCCGCTGCTTTTCTATCCCAACTTTCTCCCCCACCACAGCGACCTCACCTATCCCAATCACAAATTGGGCTCCGGGGAGTGTAGCGTTGATCACAGGAACGCCATCGTGTAATCTCTCACTATCACATCACTAATTGATCAAAGAACAAGCTGTAAACAACTCTCAGAGATTACTCTACCTTCCCTCCCCTCCTCCCCCCTTTCCATTCTCTCTCCCCTCCCCCTCTACTACCTTTCCCTTCCCATTCTCTCTCTCTCCCCTCTTTCTTTTTCCATCTCTTCTCGCCCACTATCTCTCGTTGTCCATTAATGTTGGTTGGATGGGCATCATCGCTATGTCATCTCTTCCATCTATCATTCGAATTTCCCCATCACCAGAGATGATGGGATATTCCCCATTCCTCTCCCCTTCTTTCTTCCCCCAGTCTAGGCCTCCCGTGAGCATATAAAAATTCCCGCAGGAGTTTCAAAACTACATCTTAACAGTGTTTGCCAAGTTAATGTATACTTTTAATTGTCCGTCATCAAAATGCGATTGATCCACCACATCACTGATCCACTACCACCAGCATACCACTGATCCACCATCACCAACATCTCTCTGATCCACCACATCACTGATCCACTACCACCAGCATACCACTGATCCACCATCACCAACATCTCTCTGATCCACCACCACCATATTACTGATCCACCAACACAACACTGATCAACCAACATATCACAGATCCACCACCAATGTATCGCTTATCCACCACCACCACCAACATACCACAGGTCCACCCCATCACTGATCCACTACCAACATATGTGGGGGAGCGTGTGTGTATTCACCTAGTTGTGCTTGCGGGGGTTGAACTCTGGCTCTTTGGTCCCGCTTCTCAACTGTCAATCAAGTGGTGTACAGGTTCATGAGCCTATTGGGCTCTATCATATCAACACTTGAAACTGTGTATGGAGTCAGCCTCCACCACATCACTTCCAAATGCATTCCACCTGTTAACTACTCTCACACTGAAAAAAGTTCTTTCTAACGTCCCAGTGGCTCCTTTGGGTACTCAGTTTCAACCTGTGTTCCCTTTGTTCGCGTACCACCCGTGTTAAACAGTTTATCCTTATCTACCCTGTCAATTCCTCTGAGGATTTTGTAGGTAGTGATCATGTCTCCCCATTACAGGAAATGTGTGTGTGTGTGTGTGTGTGTGTGTGTGTGTGTGTGTGTGTGTGTGTGTGTGTGTGTGTGTGTGTGTGTGTGTGTATGTGTGTGGAAGCCTCTCACCCAATAGAGGTAAAAATGGCCATCTAAAAATATATTAGAGCGGCTGTCTGTTGGCTTCAGGCGAGGGAATAATTATTTAGGGTAAATCCCATGCACATTTGTGAGCTCGGGTAATTATGCGCGTGGGCAACCACACCCTCACGCGCGCTCCCACACGCACGCACGCATGTACAGGAACACACACACACACACACACACACACACACACACACACACACACACACACACACACACACACACACACACACACACGTCAACCATCTTTCCATTTAATAGTGTGTGTACTTACCTAGTTGTGAATTTTTCATCCACAAATCCATCAATCCACAACTCTATCGAGCCTATCATCCCACTATCAAGTCATCCATCGTAGCATCCATCCGTCTGTATCATTCCCACAAATATCTATTATCTCATCCATCCAGCCATCTAACCATTACACCTACCATCCAACTGTTCAAACCATCCACCCATCAACTCATCCACATAACTGTCCAACCATCCATCTTACCATTTAACCATCAATCTTACCATTCAATCATCTATCTAGTCATTCAACACTCCATCCTTATAACCGTTCAACCATCCATCCAATCCTTTGTTCGTTGTTTTAAGATTTAGCTACTCACAACGACGTGTTCATGTAGCACGGGCTATGGTGAGCCCGTAATTGAGTTGGGTTATTCGCGATAACCTTGTTACTGTGATATTTGGGTCAAAGTTAGGTCCATCCAATCATTCAACCATCTACATAATCTTCCCAATTGTTCTCCTTCTCTCCTTATGTCACTCTCTTCCTCCTACTCTCCTCCTTCAAGGACAAGTTTCTCCTCCTCTTTCTTCCTCCAAGTTCCTCCAAGAACAAGAAGTTCTTGTCCTCCGTTCTTGTTCTTATTTGTTCTTTCTCATGTTACGTCCTTTTCTTCATCCTTAATGCCAATTTATATGTGTGTGTGTGTTTGTTTTCGTGCCTCTCACCCTATTTCTCTCTCTTATTCTTCCTTCTTCTGCCTCCACTTACTCCCCCCCCCCCCCCCCGAGGCAGCAAGAGCCACCTGGCGGCCGCTGCACGAGGCTCGCCGCCGCGTCTATCGCTGCAGGTATTAAACATTCACGATGCAATTATCCGAGCGCTTTCACACCGCAAATTAAAAAGAAACTTTGCTCATTGTAGAGCAGAGCGCTGAAACCCTGGCTCGGATTAAACGTAAATATGCGGGTGAGGTCGTGTGTGTGTGCGTGTGTGTGCGTGTGTGCGTGTGTGCGTGTGTGCGTGTGTGCGTGTGTGTGTGTGTGTGTGTGTGTGTGTGTGTGTGTGTGTGTGTGTGTCCCTCCCCCAGGCGGTTCCTGGTGCGGCCAGAGGTGAGAGAGAGTCCCTGTGAGAAATGAGGAAGAGTGAGGCACGTAAGAGAGAGAGAGAGAGAGAGAGAGAGAGAGAGAGAGAGAGAGAGAGAGAGAGAGAGAGAGAGAGAGAGAGAGAGAGAGAGACAGAGAGAGAGAGAATGAGGAGAAAGTGAAGAGCACAGCGAGGACAAGAATGAAAGAGTGACTGAGAATCAAAATGAAAACCCAGCATATTTTCCATGTACACCAAATGATCTCCTACACCAGGTGTATCTGAAGTGATGCTGAGCCGGACCCCACACCAGCACCTGCTGATGCATGTGCAGCTGTGTGCAAATATACACATGCCTCATGATATAATTAGTTGATATTAGAGTTTGCTGCTAATTGTCTCATCATTCCATATTCGTTAATATATTATATTTTTTACAATACATCATCTTTCTAATTATTAGCTAGAGGCCACTCACTATAATGTTTTACATTATAGTGAGTTTTACATTATAATTACATTTTAGAGGCCTATAATGTAATTATTTTTGACTTAAATTGTTATACGCCTGTTTAGTCTAGCCAGCATTGAAATGATTTTTATTTGTTACCAATTAGGGGCTATGATAGCTGAGTGGGCAGCGCTTGGTATTCTTAGTCCTGAGATTCCGGGTTCGACCCCCGGTGGAGGCGGAAACAAATGAGGTTGAGTTTCTTTCACCCTGATGCCCCCTGTTACCAAGCAGTAAAGTAGGTATCTGGGAGTTAGACAGCTGCTACGGGCTGCTTCCTGGGGGTGTGTAACAGAAAGGGGGAGGCCTGGTCGAGGACCGGGCCGCGGGGACGCTAAGCCCCGAAATCATCTCAAGATGACCTCAAGAATTAAGTTCCCCATTCTGATAATCGCAAAGTTTACTTGCTTTTGTCATATTGTGACTTATGTATTTATTGCAATGGATTTTTGTATGTAAACTTTCTAAATTCTAAATTTACTAACATTTATCAATAAACATTTTGATTGACTACTGGAATAGGGAGGGATGAAGGGCAGGTTAGATGAATGGTTAGAAGAGAAGGTAGAATGGATAGTTAGAAGAGAAGG
The DNA here is from genome assembly GCF_040958095.1 of Procambarus clarkii. NCBI lineage: Eukaryota > Metazoa > Arthropoda > Malacostraca > Decapoda > Cambaridae > Procambarus > Procambarus clarkii. The sequence goes on from NC_091224.1 coordinate 21,007,940, forward strand.
TAGAGTGGATGGCTGGGAGGTCGAAATATTGGATAGGTGGGGGTTAGGGGGTTAGGAGGGAATATTGAATAAATGGGTTGCCATTTGGCTGGCTGCATGAATGGAAGGAATTTGAGAGATAAGTAGATGTAGGGAATGGCTGGCCACAGAATGTGTAAATAAATGGATGTGAAGGGAAAGATAGAGAGGGAGAGAGAAAAGGCTAGAGGCGGGAAAAGAAGAAACGAATAATGAATTGAAAAAAGAAGGGAAAGGGGGGGTGATGGAATAAGGGAGGGGAAGAGAAAGGGGGAGGTCAAGGGGGGATGGACGGCAGGAAGGAGAAAAGAAACAGCGAAGTAGGATGGGAAAGAGGGAGGGAGGGTCTAGGAATGCTGTAGATAACGTTAAAAAAGAGTAGACATTAGAGTTCCACTTGGTTGACCTCTTCTGCCTCCTCCTCCTCCTCCTCTTCCTTCGCCTCTTCCTCCTCCTCTTCCTCCGCCTCCTTCTCCTCCTCTTCCTTCGCCTCCTCCTCCTCCTCTTCCTTCGCCTCCTCCTCCTCCAAAACCTAGAAGAGAGGGTAAACTATAAAGACAACAATAGAGGGACAAAAGAGAAACACCAAAGAGCCGTAAATGAGAGCACATAAAAGAGAGAACCGCGGAATAAAAGTCCTCCTTAAAGATATATGAAGATATGTAACGGAGAGCGAGAGAGACTTTAATAGATACTTTCCAGTCCTTAAATGGCCGCCAAGATCGGGACGACTCGCACCTATAAAGATACGGCTTTATTGCAAAACCTGGCCTAACCTCACCTAACTTTATATCTCACCTAACCTTTACTTTATCTCACCTATCCTTTACTTTATATCACCTAACTTTACAAAATCTTACCAAACCAAACCCAATTTTTATAACTTACCTAAACCAATTTGGCCTATTTTGTACCGCGGTTACCCATATCGAACGATGACTTGAAAGTGTATGAATATTCCGTCGATTGATCGTTCCTCAAGGCTGAGTCTTATGGGTTCCCGTTCTCTTCATTATCTATATAAATAGCATTACAAAAATATAAAAAGCCAACAAAAGCTGAAAAAGGGGTTGCATTTAGGGCTGACCAGCGGAAGGTTCTCTCTTTAATAAGACTTTATCAAAATCCTCAGATTAGGCAAAATTGTAATTAATTTTGTCAATAAAGATGTTAATAATAATAAATCTCTCCCCAGCCTCCACATCTGATAAGAATGTGTACTACTTTCCCTGGTACTGGTAAGAATGTGTACTACTTTCCCTGGTACTGGTAAGAATGTGTACCTCCACTTCCCCTGGTACTGGTAAGAATGTGTACCTCCACTTCCCCTGGTACTGGTAAGAATGTGTACTACTTTCCCTGGTACTGGTAAGAATGTGTACCTCCACTTCCCCTGGTACTGGTAAGAATGTGTACCTCCACTTCCCCTGGTACTGGTAAGAATGTGTACTACTTTCCCTGGTACTGGTAAGAATGTGTACTTCCACTTTCCCTGGTACTGGTAAGAATGTGTACTACTTTCCCTGGTACTGATAAGAATGTGTACTTCCACTTTCCTTGGTACTGGTAAGAATGTGTACCTCCACTTCCCCTGGTACTGGTAAGAATGTGTACTACTTTCCCTGGTACTGATAAGAATGTGTACTACTTCCCCTGGTACTGGTAAGAATGTGTACTACTTTCCCTGGTACTGGTAAGAATGTGTACTTCCACTTCCCCTGGTACTGATAAGAATGTGCACCTCCACTGTCCCTGGTACTGGTAAGAATGTGTACTTCCACTTTCCCTGGTACTGGTAAGAATGTGTACTTCCACTTCCCCTGGTACTGGTAAGAATGTGTACTTCCACTTCCCCTGGTACTACCAGTCGTGTCTGGACCGAGAAGGTCGGGTCGACCGACCATCACAAGGCTCTCGCCTCCTGCTCCCCACACACTCCAGACTCGTACTGAAGGAAGGAATAACAATGGACAGACAAAACACATCACGGTGTTCTAGCCAAACTCGAAAGGAATTGAGATAAATGGGAAAGGAGGAATTTAAAGTTGAACACAATTGTACTACTCGAAAAAAAAAGGCATTTTCTACCGCTGATAGAAATACCACTCGCTCGCTACTACTTTGTTATTGTTACTAATGTACTGCTATCAAGTCTAAACTGTTACTCCTGCTACTACTACTATTGGTTGTGACAACACCAGCCGCCAGGGGGCAGTGTAGGTCCACCACTAGACAATGTTATAACGAGAGAGAGAGAGAGAGAGAGAGAGAGAGAGAGAGAGAGAGAGAGAGAGAGAGAGAGAGAGAGAGAGAGAGAGAGAGAGAGAGAGAGAGAGAGGGAGAGAGAGAGGGGGGAGAGAGAGAGAGAGAGAGAGAGAGAGAGAGAGAGAGAGAGAGAGAGAGAGAGAGAGACAGAGAGAGAGAGAGAGAGAGAGAGAGAGAGAGAGAGAGAGAGAGAGAGAGAGAGAGAGAGAGAGAGAGATTGGAAATGACTAAGATATTTATTCAGGTAAAGATACATTCGTTGAAAATGAGTTACAAACATAAGATCGGATTAATAGATAAGAGCTAGTACATACAATGCCTCAAGCCATTAATACGCACAGCGTTTCGGGCAATAATGGGGAATGGTAAATGAGAGACAAAGAAGGAACCGGGAAGAGTGAAGGAAAATGGTCAAGAAAGGAAAAAGGAAAGAAAATAAAGAAATAGGGAATAAAAAAGATGGCTCACGTGTCTTAAAGGGAGACAAGACGAAGGTAAGAGGAAAGTAAAATGGAAGATACAGGCAAGAGGAGAAGGGGAAGACAAGAGGAATGCCGGAAGCCGAAATGTTTTCATCCTAACGAACGACTTCTACCAAGTCTCCAATCCTACGTCCATGGATAACATCCAAGGATATCGACCACAGATAATGACCTGGATAGAGGCCGAATATATTGCCGTGAATATCATCCCAGGAAAGATAGCATGGATAATGCCGTGGATAATGTTCTAGGATAATATCTGAATGTGATACACGTCAAAAGCGCCTTGGGATAACACTGCCTTCGTAAACTCGTAAGGATAATCCCCGGGGATGATGTCCATGGGCAACATCCATGGATAACTCACCAGAAATATACAGCCGCGGGATCAAATACCGGAGGATATAGTTTTTGGATGACGTCCGTGGATAATATCCATGGCCAACATCATTGGATAACACCCAGGGATGATGCCCGTGGATACTATCCACGGAGGACGTCATTGGATGATATCCAGGGATAACGTGCACGTCAAGCCGTGTCTATCCTTAGTGGTACTTGAGTTAAAAAAAAATTATTTGAAACCATTTATTTGTTCTTGGTCCTCGCGCGGTATAGAGAAGAAGGAGCAAGGGGGCGAGAACTAAAGTATGGGATGGGTGCAGAGAAGTGGAAAGGAATGGGGGAGAGGCTAAGGATAAAGTGGAAGAGTCTTAGAAGGGAGGGAGGGGGGAGGGGCGTGAGGGGTAGGAGGAGGGAAGGGGAAGGAAGAATTCTAGACTCACTAACCCATCACAAACAAATGCTGACGATTAAATCCCAACCTCCCCCTCCTCCCCACTCACTTTCCCCAACCATACCTTCCCCCCCCCCCCCCCACCATTTACCCTCCCCCCTTTCTTTCTCTGACCCCCCCCCCCCCCTCCCTACCCGAGCCAAGACGCTCTTCGCCACACTTCACCGGGCCTAAAATTCGCGTTAGTCGTCCGAGAAGCAAAGGACATTTTTGTCGTGGATTTAAATGCTCATTTATTGCCTCCCTCCCCCTCCCCCCCCCCCCCAGTTATACATATAAACACACATGTATCCAACATACATGTGGTTCTAATTTTAGACGTATTTCAGAGTCGGTCCCTTCGGCGGGCCAATGCTATACAGATGTTAGTGTGGTGACAAATCCTTGTGGCATGGATTCCCTGTGGCGGGAGTGGGTAGGTGGGTATGAACCCCCTGGTGGGTATTCACACCTTTACTGGACCCCTGTAGATACCCCCTGCCGCTACCCCATGGGGCTGACCCCCTGCTGGGGCTCCGCGGTGACCTGCCAACCTACCTGCCGGCTTCCCATGCCGCCGACCTGCTGGGTCCTGCCCTCAGATTCCAGGCCTTTGATATATTCAGCCCATCTATGATAGCAGCAGCCTGCAGCAGTCTCCAGCAGTCTCCAGTAGCGTGCAGCAGCCTCCAGCAGCCTGCGGCAGCCTCCAGCAGCCTGCAGCAGCCTGCAGCAGCCTGCAGCAGCCTGTAGCAGCCTCCAGCAGCCTGCGGCAGCCTCCAGCAGCCTGCGGCAGCTTGTAGCAGCCTGCAGCAGCTTGTAGCAGCCTCCAACAGCCTGCGGCAGCTTGTAGCAGCCTGCAGCAGCTTGTAGCAGCCTGCAGCAGCCTGTAGCAGCCTCCAGCAGCCTGCGGCAGCCTCCAACAGCCTGCGGCAGCTTGTAGCAGTCTGCAGCAGCCTGCAGCAGCCTGCAGCAGCCTGCGGCAGCCTCCAGCAGTCTCCAGCAGCCTGCAGCAGCCTGCAGCAGCCTGCAGCAGTCTTCAGAGTCCTCCTTCATGGAGACTACTCTTAGTCTGCCTCTAGGACAGCCATCACTAACCTCTAACCTGCCTGCACCTTCCACTAAGGTGACTTACCCTACCCTTAAATCACTCATGCCCTACATTTAACTTGCCCTATCCTACTTCTACCCCGCCCCCCTATCCTACGTGGCGCGTCACAGTGGACGACCATTAGGCACGCCAAGGGCCGGCAGTGGATGGGTGACCGCGCAGAGAGCTCCGGAAAGCATTAACAAGGTTTCCGACACCGACAAACACCGAGAAACACCGACAACAGAATAACATCATCACAGTAAACCCTTTCTTAAGATGTAGCCTACCATGCTTAATCTAGCCTGCCTCCCCCTAGCCTGTTAACCTATACGTTGTCGACCACATCCGCCCTTTCGATCCCGCCGCAGACCTGCACATCCTATCCAGCCTATATCCTGCCCAACATAAACTCCCAATATAGACCTCATGCTGCCCCCATCAACGATATATAAAGCCTATAATAGGCTAGGGGGGAAAGGGAAGAGGAGGGAGATTATATTAGGCAGGATAGGTTGGATAGGGTGTGTCCTATCCTAGCCTACAGCTATCCTACGCCACACATCTACCATACTACCCTCACAGTCCACCACACTCTTGTTCTGCCAATCATTTCCGGGTGTTGATGAAGTTCAACAAGTTCAACAACAACTTGATGATGATTTCCAGTACTCTATCCTTCTGTCTCAGATGATGATGCTGATGATGATGATGATGATGATGAGGAGGAAAATGGTGGTGATAGTGGTACTGAGATGACACTGGTCAGTTGCTGTCAAGAGATGTAGGGTGTAGAAAAAGTGTTAGAAAACTTGTTAAAAGTATACTAAGTGTATTGAGGTGAAGACAGGAGTATACTGACGTGGACAGAGAAGGTGTAGAGGTTTAGTGAAGGTCTCGGGAGGTGTAGGGAAATGTAGGGAGGTGTAGAACTGGTGGTGATTTGATCGATAAGACTGTTGCTGGCAACGGCCCGCAGGCCAACACAGCCATCAGCTGAAGAATGTGTTGAGACATATAAGCAAATATACATGTGTATAAGTAGATTACAAAGGTGTGATCAATACATTTGTAGGAATATGTATACTTATTGGTGTATTGGTGTAGGGGGGGGGATGTAAGCGGGTGTAGCTGCTGCTGTTCAAGATTTGCTGCTTGGAACAAAAAGTTCCAAGCAGCACAGGCTATGGTGAGTCCGTAGTGTACTTACGAGTGTAGCGCCTTTCTCTCCGTCGGTATCAAGAGGTGTTATTGTCGAAGCCTCGTTACCGCTTCGAACACCGGACGGAATTGACTTTATTACCTCTCGTGTTCTTTAGGATATCCTCATAATTTACCGGTGCAGGCTGTTCACACCATGATGCTGTAAGACAAACCAGGCGGTGTGATGGGGCTCTTAGCCTTGAACTTGGTCAATTGGGTTCACCAGGTTCACCAGTCTCCGTGGTGTAGTGGTAAGACACTCGCCTGGCGTTTCGCGAGCGCTATGTCATGGGTTCGTATCCTGGCCGGGGAGGATTTACTGGGCGCAAATCCTTAACTGTAGCCTCTGTTTAACTCAACAGTAAAATGAGTACTTGGATGTAACAGCGATTCTTCGCGGCTGGGGATCGTATTCCAGGGACCTGCCCGAAACGCTACGCGTACTAGTGGCTGTACAAGAATGTAACAACTCTTGTATATATCTAAAACAAAATGTGATTTAGTTCGTGGCCTAAGCTCTGTAACCCTTCACACAGGTTAGGGCAGTTAAGTATAATTTATATTTTATAAATATTCGAATATGCGAATATAAAATATTCGCATTTTGAATAAATACGAATATTAATACAAAAATATAGCTTAGGGCAACTGAATAAATGTGAATGTCATTAAAAATTTATATATATATATATCGGCTCACCGACCCATGGTGTAAATGGTGAATTAAGCTACCCACAAGATCATTCTATACTCGGGGGGTGTCAAAGATTAACCACCTTTTCTTAGCCTCTCCCTCCTCCAACCAATCACCTAATCAAATCACCAATCTCGCACCTTCCTTGTTAAAAAGGGGGATTCATCAGAAGGTCAGATTGCGCGAGAAGCTAATCCCGATCACGCTCCAAAGACCCGAAATCCCAAAATGAGAAAAGCCCCTGAAGGAAAGAAATGCATTTTGTGTGTGTGTGGTGGAGGAGAGAATCACACCAGCAGCACCAGACCCCTGGTATTTTGGGCCCTCATGCGAATGAGACATATAGGTAATACCTGGTTTGGAGAGAGAGAGAGAGAGAGAGAGAGAGAGAGAGAGAGAGAGAGAGAGAGAGAGAACAGCGAGGCGCCACCACACGAAAATGACACCTTCTCACTCGCCTTTGTCGGAAGCCATGGTGGGGGCCTTTTGATCTTTTGTAGAGAGTAAGCCTTGCAAAATTAGCTCCGCTGCTCATCAAAACCTGGAGGCTTCTTTCCCCTTAGTGGGGAGGATAACGGAGGAGTAAGGGGGGCGGGGGTTAAGGGTGGAGGTAGGTAAATAGGGGGGAAAGGGGGTGTTGTAGGGATGAGAAGGGTGGGGGTGGGGTAAAGGTAAGGAATTAAGAAGGGTAGAGAAATGGGTGTAGAGAAGTGGGACATAAAAGGTAGAAATGGGGATTAACGGGTTAAAGGGGTTAAAGGGGTTAAAGGGGTTAAAGGGGAAAAGGGAAAAAGGGCAATTGACGCCATGAACCATCTGAGTGGACACGACAGAGCTACACACACACACACATATTGTGTGGGGGGGGGGGGTAGAAATAGCCTAAGCTACTCTATCCTTTGAAATGTATCTATTGCTTATCTCAATAAACATACTTGAACTTGAACTTGAGAGGGCGACCTAATGGTATACACATGCACCGATAACATCTTTAAATCAATTGAAAACTCGTAGCAATATAATCAAATTAGATACATTTTGATTTAGAGAGGCTAGAAGCAGCGCCGGTTTACACGAGTAGAATAAGACGCCATTAGCTAGCGCCAGTGTAACAAGTAGCTTAGGTCTACCTGACGAAAAAAAATTAATTGGTTGAATAGATACGAGAGTGAAAAGAATATAATATAAATATGACCTATCTTGTAGGCCATTAGACCTACTAAACTGCTGAGAGTATTCTCAAGTTCTAAGCATACCTGAGAGCGAGATCGGAAGTTCAAGACCTGCCTTGATAACTATGGATGCTGCAAGATCAAATTAAAAAAAGGAGTCAAGTAATTTCGTGTTAATCATTACATCAGCAGAAGCATCCTTCTCTTGATGTGTTTACATGAGACATTACTTAGGGACTTTCTTGTTTCAGTTTCCTTCGTGGTTAAACATTGTCACATTATTCATCAGGTTAATTTCTTCCTGATTTACACACACACACCAGTTGATTGACAGTTGAGAGGCGGGACCAAAGAGACAAAGCTCAACCCCCGCAAGCACAATTAGGTGAGTACACACACACACATTATATATGTGTGTGTGTGTGTGTGCGCGTCACTAGAGAACTCTTATCACTGTTCTTAGTTTGTTTTGGGATTAACGTCTATCATCCTATCATCCTATGGGAGGGTAATGAATGATTTGGTCATGTACCCTTTGTTCTTCTCTTCCCCATACATAGTCGGTCAGGGAGACTTACATAGTCACAGGGAGCCGGTCGGCCGAGCGGACAGCACGCTGTACTTGTGATCATGTGGTCCTGGGTTCGATCCCAGGCGCCTGCGAGAAACAATGGGCAGAGTTTCTTTCACCCTATGCCCCTGTTACCTAGCAGTAAAATAGGTACCTGGGTGTTAGTCAGCTGTCACGGGCTGCTTCCTGGGGGTGGAGGCCTGGTCGAGGACCGGGCCGCGGGGACACTAAAGCCCCGAAACCATCTCAAGATAACCTCAAGAAGATAGTCTCTCTTGTGTGCTTTCAGTACTAATTTATCTCTTTAAATTCCGTCCAATATCTGCCAGCTTGCCATAGAGTAACGATGTTGTTCTGTTTATATGTGTGTGGCATTACTGCTGGAATTATATCCACACAAAATTCCTATTTCCTCTCTTGACTCCTGTAGTTGCCGTCTCCATATGGTAAAGATCCCTTCTCCTCCTTCCTAAAGTCATCGTGTAAGTCTCTACAGTCCTCCTCCCCTGACTTTTTACATTAATATTTAGCGTTGTGTCGTTGGCAAATATTGGCACTTGGAAGATCGCTTCCTTAGGAAAATTATTCACATACATTAGCAACAGTAATTGTCCTAATGACGATACATGAAGACTTCATTTGTCACATTCATCCAGCTCAACACCTGCTCTAGCTCAACACCTGCTCTAGCTCAACACCTGCTCTAGCTCAACACCTGCTCTCTCTGACTGTGGGCCCTTTGTTTTATGTCCGTTAGGTACTCCCTCGCCCAGTTAGTGTGTTCCTGGGTATCTGTTTTTTTTCTATATATGTTTTTCTATATATATATGTATATGCCTTTCAGGAAGTGGTGCGAGGAACACACGGACATTGGTAGTAAGCTTTCACAGACTTGGGCAAGATAAACTTCTACTTTAGTGGGGCTTAGTTCATAAAGGGTGACTTCCGTGGTGATGTAGGTGGTGGTGGTGTTTGTAGTAGTGGTGGTGGTAGTGGTGGTGGTGATGGTGCTAATGGTGGTGGTGTTCGTGGTAATACTGGTGATGGGGGTGGTGGTGGTACTGGTGATGATGGTGATGGTGATGGTGGTAGTGGTGGTGGTACTGGTGATGATGGTGATGGTGGTGGTGGTGGTATTACTGGTGATGGTGGCGGTATTACTGGTGGTGGTGGTGGTGGTACTGGTGATGATGGTGATGGTGGTGGTGGTGGTGGTGGTGGTACTGGTGATGATGGTGATGGTGGTGGTGGTGGTGGTATTACTGGTGATGGTGGTGGTATTACTGGTGGTGGTGGTGGTATTGGAGGTAGTGATGGAAGTGAAATTACAGGATGTAACGACACTAACGGTGACATTAACAGTGACTACAGAAGCGGCAGGAGAGAGGAGGAGGAGGAAGAGGAGGGTGTAGTGGGGGTGTGTGGTGTGGAGGGGTAAGTAGAGGGGGTGAGTGAGTGAGGTTGTGGGCGGGAAGAAGCAGAAGAAGGGAGAATAAGCGGGAGGAGAATAACCTCTGGCATCAGGACACGTCCCATTACCCTGCTCAAACACACCACCTCCGCTCCTATTGACGAGGGTAAACACAGCGCCTTAAGGAAGTGAAGGACGCCGCCTCTTGTATCTCTATCCGCCTCTCACACACCACACCCCACTCTTATATATATATATATATATATATATATATATATATATATATATATATATATATATATATATATATATATATATATATATATATATATGTATAATATATATATATATATGTCGTACCTAGTAGCCAGAATGCACTTCTCAGCCTACTATGCAAGGCCCGATTTGCCTAATAAGCCAAGTTTTCACGAATTAATTGTTTTTCGACACCCTAACCTACCTAACCTAACCTAACCTATAAAGATAGGTTAGGTTAGGTTAGGTAGGGTTGGTTAGGTTCGGTCATATATCTACGTTAATTTTAACTCCAATAAAAAAAAATTGACCTCATACATAATGAAATGGGTAGCTTTATCATTTCATTAGAAAAGAATTAGAGAAAATATATTAATTCTAGAAAACTTGGCTTATTAGGCAAATCGGGCCTTGCATAGTAGGCTGAAAAGTGCGTTCTGGCTACTAGGTACGACATATATATATATATATATATATATATATATATATATATATATATATATATATATATATATATATATATATATATATATATATATATATGCGAACAAGCCTGAATGGTCTCCAGGCATATATGCAACTGAAAACTCACACCCCAGAAGTGACTCGAATCCATACTGCCAGAAGCACTGCAACTGATGTATAGGATCCCTTAGTTATATATATATATATATATATATATATATATATATATATATATATATATATATATATATATATATATATATATATATATTATGCTAAGAAGCTTGAATGGTCACCAAGCCTATATGCAACCCAGACAGTCAGGGGCTCCATACACCTTAGCGTATCCAGTACTATACCAACTAGACCACACTATACAAACAAGGTTGGGAGTCGTGAGACTTTTAACCCAACCTCCCGACAGCACTCGATGGTCAATTTAAGGGTAACAGATATTTTAGATATAAATGACCCCTCCAGGATTCGAACTGGGGCTGCCAGAGAATCATACCCCCTTGGCACTTGAGTCCTAGAACCACTCAACCAATCCATGGCTGCACGTTACAGGACTGTGCTGTCAGGGGGGTATGGTTCTTTGGCAGCTCAAGTTCGAATCCAGGAAAAGTCATTGAGTTTACGGTTGAACATAGGTTGGGGGATCATTCACTCGTTACACACACACACACATACACATAATATTTGTGGAGAGAGAGAGAGAGAGAGAGAGAGAGAGAGAGAGAGAGAGAGAGAGAGAGAGAGAGAGAGAGAGAGAGAGAGAGAGAACCATGAACCATACTAAAAAATAACACTTCCTGGAGTCGGGCCGACCCCACAGAGAACTTCGAAGGCACCGAGCTGGTACCCAATGCAAGTTTACACCTGCCCCGCATACACTGGTGTACAGTGTGTGTGGTTTACATCATATACCGCTGACAATCACCATCAACCTGAATGCACCTTCGTGGGTTTCTCACCATCAGAGTAGGACACAGGTCAGAAACAAGTGAGGCTGAAGAGAGGTAACATTAAGAGAAGACCTGCCACAGGCGTGTGGTATCCAGTACTAAAATGCACGAAAAGACAATAAAGGGAATATAAATATGATGTTAATAAACACAAATAATGGATACAAACGTGATGTGACTAGACTCGGAAACGACCTGGGTAAATACTGGCTTGGCAACTGTTGACTAACGGAACGAATCACCGGGAAAGATAATAGACTGGGGGATAGATAGAAGGAGTGTTTCAAGGGTAGGCTAGACATGGACATGAATACGTTTGGTGGGTAATAAATAGGAGCAACACATCGTATGCCCCACTGTATGGTTCAGACGATTCCATTTTTCTTATGTAAAAGAGACACAGTCTAAAGAATTTTCGAATTTTCGATTTTTTCCCGAATTTTTTCGAATTTTCCCCAACACAAGTTAAAGGTGCTTCTCACCTTTGCATGAAGAATGCAATTGCTTTAACCTCTCACCCCCCGCCCCACCCCCTCATAACACGCTCTTAGGAAAACCAAATCATGACCGAAAATATTTTCCTGTTTTTTTTTTTTTAGCTTGGTCTCCCTTCAGTGGATTTGGTTGCATGATTAAATGAAGCCTTCTTCCGCCCTGCCTTCCCCCCCCCCCTCTCCTCCCTGACGTGGAAGACAATAGCTAAGAACTGCTGCCAATACTTAAGAGAATACATCGGCGAGAATTAAAAAAAAAACTAGGAAAAACCCTGATTGTAAAAATTCTACCAAACTGGTGACAGCAATTTGCAATTTTTTCTTCATTTTTTTTTATTGATCTTTTCTTCCATGTTTCCTCATTCATTACTTTCTCCTGCCATTGTTTACGTGTTTCTTTATGGATTTTCCTTTATTTTGCTCCATCATCATCATCATGCTATGTAATTCCCTGTTCTTGCCGATACGATCATTCCTTCTTGTCATGATATTTGTCAATGTTAGTCATTCTATTGACTATCTCATGTATCTCATTTAAAAAAAATTGGTGAGTGTGAGGAAGCTGCAGACATTGTGAGTGTGTGAGGAAGATGGAGAGAGAGACGGTGTGTGAGGAAGATGGAGAGACACACGGTGAGTGTGTGAGTAAGATGAAGAGACACATGGTGAGTGTGTGAGGAAGATGGAGAGACACATGGTGAGTGTGTGAGGAAGATGGAGAGACACATGGTGAGTGTGTGAGGAAGATGGAGAGACACATGGTGAGTGTGTGAGTAAGATGAAGAGACACACGGTGAGTGTGTGAGTAAGATGAAGAGACACATGGTGAGTGTGTGAGTAAGATGAAGAGACACATGGTGAGTGTGTGAGGAAGATGGGGAGACACATGGTGAGTGTGTGAGGAAGATGGAGAGACACATGGTGAGTGTGTGAGGAAGATGGAGAGACACATGGTGAGTGTGTGAGGAAGATGGAGAGACACATGGTGAGTGTGTGAGTAAGATGAAGAGACACACGGTGAGTGTGTGAGTAAGATGAAGAGACACATGGTGAGTGTGTGAGTAAGATGAAGAGACACATGGTGAGTGTGTGAGGAAGATGGGGAGACACATGGTG
>NC_091224.1:21025915-21068415 GCF_040958095.1 Procambarus clarkii
AATCCGGATAGAGCGAGAAGGCCGTATATATAGCACCTGGGAAGGGATATGAGGACAGGGCACCGCTCCTGTGCCAGGTAAGTTACGGGCTCGCCATAGCCCGTGCTACTTGGAACTTGAAGTAAATACTCTAGCCTCAGGGACACTAGAGGAGTCAGTTCAATCCCAGGTTGTTTTGCTTGATGAGCACGTCGTGGTTAAGGGGTCTAAGGGGTGGTGTGTGTGTGTGTGTGTATGGGTAAAGTACCCTAGTGTGTTGGTTCGACTCCTCCTAATGTCTTCTACTCCTGTCTAATGTCTTCGTATTGTCATTGATACATCACGTTAATGTGATTTTGTTATGCAATAGGAACAATCACAAGCTTCAGCATCACAATCACCACATCAACAACAATCTCTACCACAATTTCCCCCCACCCCCTACCGCAACAACAACAACAACAACAACAATCTCCGCCACCACAATCTGCACCCTCAATATAGCTCTCCATTTAATAGTTTTCTAATGGAGTACGTTTCACCCTACTCCAGCCCCATTCACACGGCTCGTTCCCATTCCAACCAGATTCCAATTACTGCAGTAAACCAGTTCCCATTCCAGTCAAGACCACGATGACACTCCACTGGGGAAGGTAGAGTGAGGTTTGGGAATCCCGTCATTCAATCATATTTCGAAGTGTTGCATTTTGAGTTGATTGGTGAAAGAAGGGAGGAGAGAGAGAAAGAGAGAGAGAGAGAGAGAGAGAGAGAGAGAGAGAGAGAGAGAGAGAGAGAGAGAGAGAGAGAGAGAGAGAGAGAGAGAGAGAGAGAGAGAGAGAGAGATGGGATAACAGCATGAAGAAAGTATGGTTTGGAAAAGCTATTGGTAACTCAGATAATAGCTAGCTAGGAGATAGCTAGCTATTAGATAAAGGCTAGGAGAAGAACCCGTGGTGGCTAGGAGAGAGTGGGATAGGGGGAAAGAGAATAGACAGACGGTGGTGAACCTGACATCCTTCCCGGATGATGATGGTGACCCGTCCACTAATTATCCTGTCCATCAAATGATCCGTCCAACAAGTAATCCGACCATGATTCAACCTCGTACGTCCATCAACCTACTCCACTTGATCAAACTCAACTACTAACCACACACACACACACCCGGCCCCTCTCTATCCATCAACCTCCATCAGTCCACCAGTGCCGTTCACCCTCAACCTGTCAACCTATCAAAACTTTCAAACATCAACCTCCACTCATCAATCCAAATATCTATCAACGCCCTTCCGCGAATTACCTTATTACCTCTACCAAACTCAGACTCATCAATTCATCGACAGAGTGCGTCCATCAACTGCGTCTATCAACCCCGACTCTACCCTCAGCCTGGTCCATCTATCAATCTATTTAACTCCATCATTCACATCAACCACCTTCGTACATGCATTCCACAACGCCTTCTACACCCTCTTGCCTCTATACCCTTCTCCCTCTACACCCTCTTGCCTCTATACTCTTCTCCCTCTACACTCTCTTGCCTCTATACCCTTCTCCCTCTACACTCTCGACCCTCTACATCCTCCTCCCTCTCTACACCTTCCTTCCTCTAGCTCTTGTAGCCCGCCTGCTACTAACCTTTTTATTATCTTATTGTGTTCAAGTTTTGTGTCGTACGTGGTCTTAAAGCAGGAGATGGAGGTGGTTTCTTGGCCTTCTTCTTCTCTCATTCCTTGACCACCCGTAAGGGGGTACGAGCATTGACATTTCTTCGACCCACTGATCTTGTCAATGTGCTAGCTTCTTTAGAATTGTCAAAAGTGGTTATCCTCGTCTGTTCCTCTCGGTGTTCGGAATCATATTGAGTTCCTTAATAAGCCTGTCCTCGTAGCTTGAGTCAAGACACTACTAATCCTGTTGCACACTTACGAACGTTCCAAGATTAGTTGGGTTGCGTCTCTATACATTGTTCGCTATCTTTTCCCTCGTCTACAAATATTGGTATTCACGAGCTCACTCCTTCGGATAGACAACTCACTACAATTAGCAAAAGCAGTTGCTCTGGCACGTGAATTTGGTTGATCGCGCCACTTGTCACATCCCTTCAACTCGACACTCTCTCTATAACAGTGAAACTTTGTCTCCTGTCCCTTAAGAACTCTCTAAAAGTCATTTCAAATTCTTTATTATGCAGCCCTTACCCATTCCGTGGGCGGTAGTGGAAAGGGTTACAGCGGGCACATAATGGGTTCAGGAACTGAACCCCATAGTTCGTTTAGCTAAGCAAGTGACAATCTTTTGAAGCTAGTTACACAATTGTTAATGTTATATATATATATATATATATATATATATATATATATATATATAGTAGTAGTAGTAGAAGTAGTGGTAGTAGTGGCGGTTTAAGCTCTGTTGGTGGTGTTGGTGGTAATTAATAGTGGTGATGGTGGTGGTAGTGAGGGTGATGGCAGTAGTGGTGATGGTGGTGGTTGAGAGTAGTTCCAGTTGCCCTTAACACATCTCCCCCCCTCCCCCCCCCCTCCCCATTTCCCTGATCCCCACCTGCTGGCCTTATCATGTTCACAGCCCACTGCGTCAACGGTCTGCTGGGGGGGGGGGGGGACGGGAGGGTGACGGAAGGGGGGGGGGTTGAGGAATAGGGGGACGGGGTTAGAGATGTGGGGGAGGAGGGGGGGGGGAAGGTTTGCTCCTGTGCCTGGTCCCCTAACAGTAGTGGATGTGTTACTGATAATAATCTCTACACTGCAGACTGGATATATATATATATATATATATATATATATATATATATATATATATATATATATATATATATATATATATCCTGTACATTGTTGAGAGATGTACAGGTTTCGTAAGGCGTTGATTAACTGATTGATGGCTCCTCTTATAGTCTCCTCCAATCATATGTGTACTTTTGAGTACACATATGTGCATTGCATATGTGCATTGTAACACTTTGCTATACATTGCAATGCGGTGTTATGTAATGGATTGTAACACAATGTTATATAAACTGAAATGTATCTACAACGTAGAATGTCCAAAGAAGGAGGCCAAACGCTAGGGGCTAGCCCCACTCGCCTTTGCAAGATGACACAAGGGGGAGAGGGGGGTGTGGTAGATTATGTGAGTGTTATCAGCGTGTTAGGGTATGGTATCCTTGAGGATAATCGTTGGGTGCCCTCGTACCACAAAAATACTTAATATGAGAAAGGAACTTAATATTCCGAACGTTGTTGATCGTGTTACTGAAATTAACTGTCAAATTGGTATAAAAATGCTTAGGCTAACTCATCCTAATCCTTGCACAGAAGCCCTCCAGAATTTCTTTATTGAAGATCAGCATTGTTCCAAATGGATAACAAAAACTGGAACTCAACTCAGAATGTATGGGGTTCATGATTTGTACCAAGAGAAACAACAACGGCACTTTCCTGCACCGTGGGAGGTTACACCCTTTCCAGTTTTAATCCCTCCCTTTCCACCCAAGAAGCAAATTAGAGATCAGCCCAAGCTTCGTCTTGAGGCAAAGCTCAACGCCTTAAGCCATATTGATGCTCTGTCCACAGAGCATTCTCTCTCTCAAATTATATACACTGATGGTTCCCTACACCGCACCACGGGTGCAGCTGGAAGAGCAGTTGTCATGACAATGGGCGATGGCCTATACCTGTACTTTGAGTGGGGAGTCCGTATAAACAACTGGGCCTCTACCCTTCAGACTGAACTATTTGCCTTGATCCTTGCACTGAAATGTGTACAAGTCTCAAAACTTGATACATTAATTGTAAGTGACTCCTTATCATCCTTAAATGCTCTCAACTCTTTAAGACATAACTGTAACATGCTCGTGTCCGAAGCTAGACACAAATACAACAAAATCATTAAGGATGGTAACAGAGTCCATTTCATGTGGTCTTCATCTCATGTTGGCCTCCGAATGCATGATAGAGCTGATAAGTTAGCCAAAGAATCTGCCTTTAAAGGAGCCGTTGAGTGCACCTTGGATTGTCAATGAGCAATCTGAGATCAGCAGTACACCGAGAACTTCAACAAGATCTTGTAGATCTGAGGCAAAGTGAAATTGACACCAGTAATTCCATCTATCATCATACTATCATCATGCAAGAGGAGCCACACATCTATGGATCATCCAATAAAATCAGCAGACTTCTAGATGTTATTACTGCTCGGCTTAGACTCGGTTACAAGTATCTCTGGGAATTCTCATTATCTGCTGATGTAGACCTGACCAAATGTAAACTGTGTCAACAAAATTATTCGCACACCCTCCGTCACTATGTGATGGAGTGCGAAAAGATACGTGAATTTAGAGACAATTCTATAACCAATGTTCCAGCGATGTGTAAATATTTCATTCAAAATGATCTGCTACCAGAAATTTTAGCCAAATATCCCCAGTTTGCTAACTGTAGGTAGTAACTAAGTGATTGTAACCTATCCACCGCTGCCCACTGGATGGGGGGCGGTGTGCAGGACAAACATATAAATTTTGACACTAGCTCTCCACATATGTCAGTTGCTTAATTTAGAACCTGTACTTGAGGTTGATCTCGAACCCATTGTTGATGTGATGACTTATATTGAATTTTGTAACTAGCTCATCAAGATTGTAACTTGCTTAACTAAATGAATTGCAGGGTTCAGTCCCTGAGCCCATTATGTGCCCCTGTAACCCTTTCCACTACCGCCCACAAGATGGGTATGGGGTGCATAATAAATGAACTAAACTAACTACTATGGCCCTCAGTGTTACTCTAAGAAATATCGCCAGCTATAGCCAACCATGACATTTATATAAAGTCTGAAATCAGGGATGATGTTTTCCATAGAGTTAGTTATCAGTTTCAGTGCTTGTAATATTAAGTTTTCTGAGAAAGAGAGGGGGGGGAGGACGGGGGGGAGGGGAGGGGAAGATGGATGAAAGTGGGGATATTATGATAGGGGAGAAAGGCAGAGAGGGAGGGGGAAAGAGGGTGATAGGGGAAGCGAGAGAACAAGGGAAGAGAAAGGGGAGGGGAAGGGGGTGGGGATGAGACCCGGGAGCAGCCGGGTACCCCGTTTAGTGTTGTAGTACACTGTTATATATTGTAATATATTGTTATAAATATATAATATAAATGGGGGGTACCTAGGTATTTCTTCCATTCTCTTCTCCTCTGCGCCCTTTCTGCTAATCTCCTCCTCTCTCATATCTCTCCCCCTGTTTCCCTATCCCCCCACTTTCCTCTTTTCTCCATTCCCTCTCTCCACCTTTATTTCCCCTTCTCTTCCCTTCGCTCCTTCTCACTCTCCCCTCTCCCCATCACCACACCTCTCTTTCCCCTATCCCCAACTATCCTCTCCTCTCCTCCTCTTTTACCTCTCTCATTTCTTCTACTCCCCTCTCCTTCCTTCCTTTCTTCCTTTCCCTTTTTCCTCATCTTACAACACAATCCCAGCAGGCACACAACGTAACTACAACATTATTTTTACAACTGATACTTACCAGCAACGTTGCAACAACCTAGTTAAACGTTGTGTTTTTTTTTTTTTTATTAACATATTAGGTACATCTGCATTAGTGCAGCTACCCTAGACTATATGAAGTGGAGTACAGTGTGTCAAAAAAAAACTAACTAGGTGATGCTATAAAATCCCCATCACACAGGATGGTTAGTCATACAGAGGCATGTGATTAGCGGTCTGCACTGGCAGACTCCGGATGCATTTTGAGGATATCAACAACACAAGATTGAATAAGGTAGCAGTGGTAATACAAGTCCCCATCTCGCAGGATGGTTAGTCATACAGAGTCATGTGTTTAATAGCCTGCACTGGCAAATTTTGGGTATACTGTGAGGATATCTTCAAGAATACGAGAGTGAATAAAGTAATTGCAAAGCTCCAGGTACCTCATGCCAACTGGTCTGAAAGGTCTAATAATTGGGCATTCAGTGATGTAGTGCGGGAGATCATGCCGTAGTTCCTGCTCACAGAGTTTGCAACTGGAGTGCTCAGGATTGGGAGACCCGTCACCTGCAGCCACCTGCCACAGGTAACGGTAACCCAACCTGATCCTTGCAACCACTGTGTCGCACAGTCTAGTGGACGTTTTGTGCTGTCCATAGATGTAGGTTTCAGATCTGAACAAATCATAGCTTTTTATACTAGTACTTTCAGGTCGTTGGGAGTCAGTAAGTTCTTTCCTATCAGATCTGAATGTTTGGACCAATACAGTTTTGACAGCAGAGATAGGGATACCTAGATCTAATTCAACTTCAAACTTGTTACACGCTAATTTGGCTGCAATGTCTGTCTCATTATGATGGGTTATATTTATGTGTGAAGGTATCCATACAAAGGAAATTCGAGACCCTTTACTCTGTGCATCAATTAGGTCATTTATAATTGGGAGTATGAGGTTCTTGCTGTCGATCTTCCAAGAGAAGTTTTCGATTGCTTGAAGAGCAGACTTTGAATCGCAGAATATTATTCCTCCTCCAATATTTTTTAATGTGCTGGTTGCTAAACGTTGTGGGAGAGTTAAGTAAATGAGAAAGTCTATGGTAAACTAAACCCACATTTCATATTTAATAGCAAGCGCCGGGATTCGGAATAAGAGCCGCTCCTTCTTAAAGTGGGGGCACAGGTATACCGACCCTGACCCCTGCTATGATATTCCCCATAACATCATGAATCACTATGCAAAGTTGCATGAAATTAGCCCCAATCATCTGGCCTCCAAACTTGGACACACATTCTCTTTTTATATATATTGTTACACATAGCAAGGCAATGTAATACCTTGTTATACAATGAGTAGCAGAAACTCAGAAAAAAACTGCAATTATATACAAATTCTCCAAAAAATTAATTAATATAATTCAGAGCTAAAATATAGAATCAGATTACCTGTGAGATTTAAGCCAACCCGAAGAGGTAAAACAAAATGGTCTTAATCTTACTGAAGCCAAAATAAACACTCATTCAGCGCCAACAATTGACCTGAGTAACAACGGGCTCACCATAGACCGTGCTACTTGGAGCTTTTTGTTGCAAGAGGCGAACCTTAAACAACAACAACAATTACCTGAGTCACACACAGAGTGAGGCCAGCCAGAGGCTCCAAGCTCGCTCAGGGAAAATAATGAAAAACTAAATTAATAGTCATCATTCATGATGACATTATGTTCACTGAGATGTTTACCGATATCATTGTCGGCTGACCTGTCACTACTGATAACGTGACTGATGAAGTGTGTGTAAACATCTCATATTAGGTTTGATTAATAAACTTGGGGATTACTTAGAAGGAATAGTTTCTTGTGGCGATAGTGACTGAATGAGGTCCTCGCGTTATTTACACCATCGTCAATAACATCGTGAAGTAACGGTTCACACATATCTACGTTTTCTATGCATCGGCCTCAAAGCGTTCTTTTGATTGCTTGGGGGGGTTAGTACGATTCCGGCTTGGTTAAAAGGTGATATTTCTTACGTAGTGGCGTGTAAAGATACCGGGCTGAGTCTACCCCTTCTCACACTTCTGATGTGTGTGTGTCTCTCTCTCCTCACTATGAGGAGACTTAGAGCGCCTCCTCACGACGCTCCAAGTCACCTAGTGTCTTCAATTGAGTCACCTAGTGTCTTCAATTGAGTCACCTAGTGTCTTCAATTGAGTCACCTAGTGTCTTCAATTGAGTCACCTAGTGTCTTCAATTGAGTCACCTAGTGTCTTCAATTGAGTCACCTAGTGTCTTCAACTGAGTCACCTAGTGTCTTCAATTGAGTCACCTAGTGTCTTCAATTGCAAACTGCCTCATCTTGAGGTAAATGTGGTCCGAGGCATGCAACTTAAAAATGTAAATGGACAGAGGAAGGGAAAGATAAAAGGACGTGAAAAAGGAAATAAGAATTGACGGAGGGAGCGAGGGATAGGAAGGAAGAAGGGACGGAGGGAGATGGGAGAGATGAAAGGGATGGGACAAGGGGGCACGAGGAAGGGTAGGAGTGAGGAAGGAGTATAAGGAGAGCCGAGAAGGAAGGAGGGATGAAGACGAAGGAAGAAGGACGACAGGATCTTATTTACTTGATTGCTATCTAGGTCAGAGAGGTCAAGGAAGGAGGAGGAGGAGGCGAACGAAGAGGAGGAGGAGCCTAAGAAGAAGGAGCTGGAAGAGGAAGAGAAGGCTGATTACGATATAAGGAGAATAACAACCAAGGAAAAAAAAGGAGCTAATGTCATACATAAAAAAGAATGAAACATAAACAGGACAGGAAAATTATATTTAGCGAAGGACAAATACAGAGAAATGACAAAAAAAGCGAACACAACGAAAATAAAAATAGAGCGAAGAGGAAGAGCGAAGCAGAACAACTATATATACCCGAACCTCATGGTGGAAGGGGGGGAGGGGGGGGAAGGAGAGAGAGAGAGAGAGAGAGAGAGAGAGAGAGAGAGAGAGAGAGAGAGAGAGAGAGAGAGAGAGAGAGAGAGAGAGAGAGAGAGAGAGAGAGAGAGAGAGAGAGAGAGGGGGGGGGGGAAGAAGGGGTAAGAAGAGGAAGGAATTAAAGCGGAAAAGAAGATGACAAAGGAAAAGAACTAAAGGAAGCAGAAGTCTGGATAATAACTCGAGGATCCTTAGAAGATAGAGAAGAGTGGAAGCAACACAAGCACACACAATGAGACGCAAAGCGAAAGAAGAAAAATAGTGCGTGCGTGCGTGCGTGTGCGTGTGTGTGTGTGTGTAATTACCTAAGTATAGTTACAGGATGAGAGCTACGCTCGTGGTGTCCCGTCTTCCCAGTACTCTTTGTCATATAACGCTTTGAAATATAACATGTGTGTGTGTGTGTGTGTGTGTGTTTACTATTTGTATCAACACTATCTACGTGAATGTGAAAACCTAAGAGACTTTAGAAGTATGTGTAGAATAATAAACCCCACATTGTTTGAATTAGGAAAACCCTATTTGTCAAATATTGATACTGTTCTTAAAAGATTTCCCCATTTTGCACCCACAAGATAACGTAAGCTTTTAACGGTTGACAGATGTTAATCTTCTTGTTTGAGGAACTGTTCACTTGAGAGAGTTAAGCAAGTTCCAGCTGTGTCTGGGTACAAGTGACAGGATGAACAACCCAGCGGGTTTTCTTCCTATTGGGGAGTGTTGTACATGCTGCTATGGCGGTGTGTCCACTCACAGGATGAGTGGCGCTGCCCAATACTGTCACTATGGCGGTGTGTCCACTCACAGGATGAGTGGCGCTGCCCAATACTGTCACTATGGCGGTATGTTCACTCACAGGATGAGTGGCGCTGCCCAATAAACTCGCCCCTCGGGCCAAAATTTTATTTTAACAGAATCGAGCTATAAGCTCTACGACCCCGTCTTTCTAACCAATTTATTTTCCCTGTATTATGTCTACTCTATATATATTTCTCTCTGAAACATACACTCACATCCCCAGGAAGCAGCTCGTAACAGCTATCTAAATCCCAAGTATCTATTTACTGCTAGGTAACAGGAGCATCAGGGGCGAAAGAAACTCTGCCCATCTGTTTCCGCCGGCGCCGGCAATCGAACCCGCAGTCCACATAATCACGTATCCAGCGTGCTGTCCACTCAGCCACCAGCGCCCTGGCGGCTGTGTATGTGTGTGTGTGTGTGTGTGTGTGTGTGTGTGTGTGTGTGTGTGTATGTGTGTGTGTGTGTGTGTGTGTGTGTGTGTGTGTGTGTGTGTGTGTATGTGTGTATGTGTGTGTGTGTGTGTGTGTGTGTGTGTGTGTGTGTGTGTGTGTGTGTGTGTGTGTGTGTGTGTATGTGTGTATGTGTGTGTGTGTGTGTGTGTGTGTGTGTGTGTGTGTGTGTGTGTGTGTGTGTGTGTGTGTGTGTGTGTGTGTGTGTGTGTGTGTGTGTGTGTGTGTGGGTAGGATGCCATGTTCCGAAGTCATGTGACTGGCGTGTCCGAGCTCACTCACTGGGACAAGTCAATCTTCGCAGCGGGTAATGAAGGGAAAGTCAAAACAGAGGAGGACTTAAGGGCGTTACAGTTGCTGAAATTTAATCACACGTGTAAGGTATTGAAGATACGAAAGGGAGAAAAGGAAACCAGGAGATATCTACACATAAGAGGAAAGCAGCTACAGGAATCGGAGGGGGGGGGGTTGAGAGAGAGAGAGAGAGAGAGAGAGAGAGAGAGAGAGAGAGAGAGAGAGAGAGAGAGAGAGAGAGAGAGAGAGAGAGAGAGAGAGAGAGAGAGAGAGAGAGATAAAGAGATTTGGGAGCGGATATAATTAAAACACTAATATTAGAGACACGCATACAAATGGTAACATCGACAGCATATGGGAACGTTCAGAAGCCTAAATTTGAGTCCCTTCAAGGTAATGTACACAACATTTGTTAGGCCAATACTGGAATATGCTGCACCGGCCTGGAATCACCACCTTGTGAAGCATACAACCAAAATTAAAAAAAAAGAGAAGTTTACAAAAAACATTGGTGCCAGAGCTAAGAGGGTTGAGCTAAGAGGCTAATAAAGCTATATTTCCCAATCCTAGAGGATAGAAAAGGGGAGATATGATCACGAAATACAAGATACTGAGGGAAAATAAGTACGTAATAATCAAAGAAGGCGTCCACTGTGGGGGAAGAAACAAGAGACTGTCCTTATCTACCTTTTTTTTGGCCGGGATATTCGTGCGCGGGCCCTAAGCCTCTGGCTGGCCCACTGTGCGGGCCCTAAGCCTCTGGCTGGCCCACTGTGCGAGCCCTAAGCCTCTGGCTGGCCCACTGGGCGGGCCCTAAGCCTCTGGCTGGCCCACTGTGCGAGCCCTAAGCCTCTGGCTGGCCCACTGTGCGAGCCCTAAGCCTCTGGCTGGCCCACTGTGCGAGCCCTAAGCCTCTGGCTGGCCCACTGGGCGGGCCCTAAGCCTCTGGCTGGCCCACTGTGCGAGCCCTAAGCCTCTGGCTGGCCCACTGTGCGAGCCCTAAGCCTCTGGCTGGCCCACTGGGCGGGCCCTAAGCCTCTGGCTGGCCCACTTTGCGGGCCCTAAGCCTCTGGCTGGCCCACTGTGCGAGCCCTAAGCCTCTGGCTGGCCCACTTTGCGGGCCCTAAGCCTCTGGCTGGCCCACTGTGCGAGCCCTAAGCCTCTGGCTGGCCCACTGGGCGGGCCCTAAGCCTCTGGCTGGCCCACTGGGCGGGCCCTAAGCCTCTGGCTGGCCCACTGTGCGGGCCCTAAGCCTCTGGCTGGCCCACTGTGCGAGCCCTAAGCCTCTGGCTGGCCCACTGGGCGGGCCCTAAGCCTCTGGCTGGCCCACTGTGCGGGCCCTAAGCCTCTGGCTGGCCCACTGTGCGAGCCCTAAGCCTCTGGCTGGCCCACTGGGCGGGCCCTAAGCCTCTGGCTGGCCCACTGTGCGGGCCCTAAGCCTCTGGCTGGCCCACTGTGCGAGCCCTAAGCCTCTGGCTGGCCCACTGTGCGAGCCCTAAGCCTCTGGCTGGCCCACTGGGCGGGCCCTAAGCCTCTGGCTGGCCCACTGGGCGGGCCCTAAGCCTCTGGCTGGCCCACTGCGCGGGCCCTAAGCCTCTGGCTGGCCCACTAAGTGTTGCTTGTTTCTGTTTTACTTGGGCGGAGTATGAGTATTTATGACTCGTATGGTCGCTTCAGTAAGATGTTTTGTCCCATGTGTTTAACAACTTCTTCTGCTCTGTTGAATCTAAGTTGAAATTTTATTGGGTTTGTAACTGTGCACTGTGTTAGATAATGTTCCAGTGGTCTGTTGTGGCTGTAACTGTGCAGTGCGTTAGATAATGTTCCAGTGGTCTGTTGTGGCTGTAACTGTGCACTGTGTTAGATAATGTTTCAGTGGTCTGTTGTGGCTGTAACTGTGCACTGTGTTAGATAATGTTCCAGTGGTCTGTTGTGGTGGTAACTGTGCACTGTGTTGGATAATGTTCCAGTGGTCTGTTGTGGCTGTAACTGTGCACTGTGTTAGATAATGCTCCAGTGGTCTGTTGTGGCTGTAACTGTGCACTGTGTTAGATAATGTTCCAGTGGTCTGTTGTGGTGGTAACTGTGCACTGTGTTAGATAATGTACAAGTGGTGTGTCGGGGCATTTCTCCACAGTCCTGACTACAGTCTCTTTAAACTGAGAGGAAGGAGGACAAGAGGAAACAGGTGAAGCTGGAAACACAAATGAGCCAAACTAATGTAAGGAAATACTTGCACACTGTACGAGTAGTCAACCAGCAGGATGTATCGAAGACACACGTTGTGGAGGCCATCTCCATCCATAACTCGAAGATGTATTAGCATAGTTCAAGTATAGCGTAACAAGGACAATAAGGATAGCAGGCAGAATATAAAGAGCAGGGGCCAGATTCACGAAGCAGTTACGCAAGCACTTACGAACCTGGGGCCAGATTCACGAAGCAGTTACGCAAGCACTTACGAACCTGGGGCCAGATTCACGAAGCAGTTACGCAAGCACTTACGAACCTGTCCATCTTTTTTTTTTGGCGGCTTTGTTTACAATTATTAAACAGTTAATGTGCTCCGAAGCACCAGGAGGCTGTTTATAACAATAACAACAGTTGATTGGTAAGTTTTCATGCTTGTAAACTGTTTAATAAATATAACCAAAGCCATCAAAGATTGAGGAAAGATGTACACGTTCGTAAGTACTTGCGTAACTGCTTCGTGAATCTGGCCCCCTGGACCTCACTTCCCATAGTCCCAGTTAGGTAAGTACTGATAGGTAAGTACTGTCAGTACCTACGGAACGGGTAAGAACGAAGGAACGGGTAAGAGGAAGAGACCAGACGTGCATCACCGGCCTATTACGAGACACTGTTCCACATCCCCCCTTCCCTCCTCCTCCTCCTCCTCACCCACCGGGCCCCTCGACACAAGCACAGGTCGCGTCCTGGCATCATTACACCTTCGGGAATCGAGTCTCTGCTCTCCTGTCTGTGCTTGTTTCCCCGGCCGGCCATTACGCGGACCACAGAACCGTCCCCTCTCGTAATTACCGTCACACCCCATTCACGTCGCGCCTGGGAATCATCACCTGATTGATGACGTGAGAGTGATGTCATCCAGGCCAGTACTGTTGACTACGGTGACCTGGATCATCACCGATGACAACGCGGCGTTACTGTGACTGTCTTGTGGTTGTGATTCCCAACCATGTTGTGAATCATTTATTAATTTATGTTTTTCACGATGAAGACGAATGGTATTTGCAATTATCTATTCAAGTAACTTTCCCACTTTCAAGGAAGTTTTCTTTAAGTTGTTCGAATTACTTGCGTTTCTTGCTTCTACTTATATCCTCTTGCCTAACTCCGTCGGAATTTAAAAGGCTGTCCTTGTCCACCTTGTCTATTCCCCTCAGTATATTGTACGTTATAACTATTTCTCCTCTGCTTCTTCTCTCATCTTGGGTTGTGAGATTTAGTTCTGTTAACCATTCCTCGTAGCTTAGTCCTCTTAGTTCTGGCACCACTGTGATCAAGATGGCACACCAGGTGCTTCATCAACACCTTGTGGGTGGTCAGGAGGCTGTGAGGGCGGCCAAGACGGGACAGCTGGCCGGAGGAGAGGGCGTTGGTCTCACAACTGTCTTCTCCTTTTACCTCCAAGACCCTCCCGACACACACGATTTTCCGGCCAGGTAATCTTGGCTATATTCTTGGGACGCCCAGCGACTTCCTCTAAGACAAGCACCGCTAGCATCACAAACACTGCCAGCACCTTCACAAACACACAAACATCACAGCTAACAGCACCAGCAGCCCTGACGCAAGGCAAAATGAAAGACTTGGAAGTGGATACACTTTCATCACTAGCACCAGAGGCACACATAAACAGGGTAACATCAGTAGTATATGAGGTGCTGGCGAACATTAAAATGACGTTTAAAACCTTAATAGGGACTCATTCAAGACTATGTGTACAGCCCAGGTGAGGCCAGTGTTACAATACGCACCACCGGCACGTGAACCGTGAACCTCTACAAACACAGAACCAAACTTATTTGATTAGTGTTATAACTAAGACGACAAATCTACGACGAATATCAACATAACTAAAGCTCACAGCCCTAGACGAGAGAAGGAACAGAGGAGATATAGTCACAACATACAAGATACCGCAGGGGATAGATTCTTGAGGTTATCTTGAGATGATTTCGGGGCTTTAGTGTCCCCGCGGCCCGGTCCTCGACCAGGCCTCCATCCCCAGGAAGCAGCCCGTGACAGCTGACTAACACCCAGGTACCTATTTTACTGCTAGGTAACAGGGGCATAGGGTGAAAGAAACTCTGCCCATTGTTTCTCGCCGGCGCCTAGGATCGTACCCAGGACCACAGGATCACAAGTACAGTGTGCTGTCCGCTCGGCCGACCCGCTCCCAGGTAGATCAGGTAGACAAAAACGGATTTCTTAAATTAAGAAAAAATAGGACAAGAGGACATAAGTAGAAGGTAGAAACACAAATGAATCGAAGAATTATGAGAACAAAACTCATACCTGTACGAGGATGCCGCCTCCCAGCCTGGCGGCATCCTCGTAGGGCCTTAAGGGGCCTCGTAGCCTGGTGGATAGCGCGCAGTACTCGTAATTCTGTGGCGCGGGTTCGATTCCCGCACGAGGCAGAAACAAATGGGCAAAGTTTCTTTCACCCTGAATGCCCCTGTTACCTAGCAGTAAATAGGTACCTGGGAGTTAGTCAGCTGTCACGGGCTGCTTCCTGGGGGTGGAGGCCTGGTCGAGGACCGGGCCGCGGGGACACTAAAGCCCCGAAATCATCTCAAGATAACCTCAAGATAACCTCCACCCACAACTTAAAGCCAGATTCCACAAATTATTCGAATGTCAGAATAGTAAAACTATAAGCCAAGAGATGCAGGAAGGCTGGCAGGCGGGGTACAAGGAGCTAGAGCTCACTTCCTCGTTCACACTAATAGGTCTGCTAGCTAAGTACTGTACCACCATATTATAAGGATAATTATTATCTTAACTGCCGCCACCACTAGCAATACCACCACCATCCCACCCAACACCTCTATCATCACCCTCCCTCACTCACCCTTACCCTCCCTCACACTCCACCTCCCTCATTCCCTCACCCGTCACCATATATAGATTCATCTCCACCACCAGACAAAAAAAAAGCATTTCATTACTCAAAAGTTAGAAACACCCGCCGCATTATCTCACCTAAATTAAACATAACAAAAATACGTCCCAGAATAGCATTTCCTTCTCCAAGACATGCCACACCACACACACCTACGGGCGGAAAACCCAGCCAGTGAATGTTTATAAACCGCCTCTAGGTTCACTCTAAGCCCCTTTCTGGCTTAGCACCCTCTGGCCCCGAGCGTCAGGACAGATAGCCAGGGAGGATAGAGGCGATCAACGTATGGATTTTGTATCCATTTATGTCACGAAACACGCAACTTCCAGTCATCTGATACTTGCTACTCTTCCTCCTGCTACTCTTCCTCCTGCTACTGTTTTTGTTCCTCTTGTTGTTCTTGTTGTTGTTTATGTTGCTGCTGTTCCTGTTGTTGCTGTTGTTGCTCGTAGTGTTGGAGGAGCTGTTTCTCTTGTTCACCCCCCCCCCCCGGCGACTTCCAGTACGGCATTTATTGGTTTGTGGCATTGTATGTGGGGCGTGGTGCATGGGGCGTGGTGCATGGGGCATGGTGTATGGGGCATGGTGTATGGGGTGTGGTGTATGAGGCGTGGTGCATGGTGTATGGCATTCAAAAATTCGGCCACACACACACACACTAAACACAGCCACACACAAAACAAACATGATCAACGCATTAAACAAACGTTATACTCGTTATAATTAATCAATATTAATTATAAGCATAATCCACACATTAAGCAAACATGATCCACACATTAAGCAAACATGATCCACACATTAAGCAAACATGATCCACACATTAAGCAAACAACGCCCCACACACCAAACAAACACCCCCCATCCTTTAATCCCCATTTACTCACCCCCCCCCGTCCCCTCCCATTCACTATGAATCAAGCACAGGACAATAATTACGGATATAATTTAGCAGTTTCGTAACAGCCCAATTAGCCCTGACGTCGTCCATAACAGAGCAGCCCCACCCCCCCACTGCCTCACCGCTAACTGCCTAACTGCATCGTTAGATCATTGCCAACTACCTGGATTACCCTTGTTTGGGGGATATTCGTTAAGTCGCGTGTTTGCTTGTTCGGACTGTTCGTTAATCGCGGGTTTCGTTACATCCGGGGTGTTGGTTAATGGTAGAGAGGTTGACCATTAATTTGTTCCTTGATTAATGTCTTGTTAATTGGCGCGATCGTTAAATGGTTCGCTCGTTATTTACATTCGTTAACTGGCGATGTTGCTATTTAGTACGCAGCTGGTGGTGGGGCTCGTTCAGTGGTTTGTTCGTTAAGTGCAATGTTTGTTAAGCGGTGTATTTGTTAAGCGGAATGTGTTTTAAGTGGTAGGTTCGTTAAGCGGACTAGAGCGTTTAAAGTGACAACACACTTTTAAATTCAATTCACGTTTTGAAATACTGAAAATACAGAAAAATTGCTCCAAAAAAATACAGAAAATGCTCCAAATATCACGCAAAAAATCGAACAGTAACTATACAGCCTAACCTAACATGTCCTAAGCCTAAATAAGCAATTTTAGGCATAATATACTTATATTATTCAACATAATATTCAACTCCTTTTGAACATGTCGTAGCTCAGTCGATTAAGGCAGCTTCTGGGATGCTCATGGACGCAGGTTCGAATCCTCGTCACGGCCCTTGTGGATTTGTTCATTTGATGCATCACGCAATTGTGATTTATGTGTGTAATATACATATTAGGCCTAATTTAGTACATATATTTGCTATACGAGGCCTAGGAAAGGTTAGATTTAGCTGTTGTCCTCTTGTTCTCGGTCTCTACGAAATTATTAGTACGGAATGTGTTATTGGGGGCAACAGTCCATTTTTGTACTTTAGCCGATAGTTGCCATAAGTACTATCTTTTCGGGAGGACAGGGAGGGAATTATCACGGGGAAACCGCAAAGCCATTACGACTATATAGCACTAGGAAGGGGGTCAGGATAAGGATTTGGGATGGGACGGGGGGAAAGGAATGGTGTCAAACCACTTATGGAGGGTCGGGGATTGAACGCCGACCTGCATAAAGCGAGACCCGACTTGAATCAGACTGCGCTCGTTAACTGAATCACTCGTTGGCGCGACGTTCACTTAATAGGATATTCGTTAATGGTGTATATTAAATAGGGTCTTTATATATTGTCGTATTCGTTAGCTGTGATATTCGTTAAACGTAAAGTTTACTCAAGAACCCCTTGCCCTGAATGGTAGAGTGACGGTTTTGTTTCATACAGATCGGGGTTCGATCCCCGATGGTGCAAGTGGCTGGGCACTATTTCTTCAATCCGTCCTCTCCTAAGTCCTTATCCTCGTATCCCTTCCGAGCGCTATACAGTCGTAATGGATTAAGTTGTTTCTCCTGATAATTACTTTATCTCAAGAACCCCTTGAAACACCCTTAACTGTTTTAGTTTCATACTAAGCAACCCGTTCTCGCAAATTTAATAAGTCAATATTGACTTATTAAATATGTGCATAGGTGACATACTTAACATAATAGTTTCCCTTGAAAAGCTTCATAGAAAACACCGACCTTACCTAACCTACTTAGTATGTTAAGATAAGCATCTTATTGCTTCGTAATTACAATTATTACCAAACCTATACCCTATAATAGGTTAAGTAACAATTGTAATTACGAAGCTATAAGATGCTTATTTTAACATACTAAGTAGGTTAGGTAAGGTCGGTGTTTTCTATGAAGCTTTTCAAGGGAAACTGTTATGTTTAGTATGTCACCTATGCACGCAACTAATAAGTCAATATTGACTTATTAAATTTGTGAGAACGGGTTGTACTAAGGCATACACTTGGTCTGGTCGATACAGCTTCTTGCAGGATGATGCTCGATCCCCGATGGCCCAAGTGTTCGTCATTCCATCCCTCTGTCCTCTCCTGCCCCGCACACCACTTCCAAGTGCTAAATAGTCATACTGACTGAGCCTGCTTACCTGCTTGATACCTGCTTGATGGGGTTCTGGGAGTTCTTCTACTCCCCCAAGCCCTGCCCAAGGCCAGGCTCGACTTGAGCGCTTTCCCCTAATAATTACCTTACCTTCTGTTCCATACCAAAAGACTTGCGGTATCGAGCCGAAGAGTTCGTAATATCATGCCCTAATTGTTATGTCCATTCGCCGTGAAGGCTTAAATTGCGCTGTTGACAAGAAGCCCAATTCCTTGAGGAGTTCCATAGTCCCTGGCCTTCCCAAGTGTCCATTACACACGTCGGAATTTAATGCCCGGATGCCAATCCGCGGACGGGAGGGCCTGTGACTGCTGCAGATACTAATTACTCACACAACAACGTGCGAGGTAGGGAGACCTGCCAGGGCATGACATCCACCGTCTTGACAGGAGCGCCGCCAGTGTGTCACAGGCCAGGCAAGGAGACACTTGACGCCCGGCAAGAGTGTGTGTGTGTACAGATACAAGGTTCTGGGGAGAGTTGAAGCCTGTCTTCCACCTCGCCACGAATGTATGAAAACAGATTATCGTCCACGCTATTGTATTAGTATCTGAAAATACAGCTTCGAGCTATGCTCGTCCAAGCTGCCTCTGTTCTTATCCCATTCTTGAGGCCATGCTCGCCCAAGCTACAGACGACCACAAAGACACAATCATTAATTTTACATACTGCTTTGTTGAGAATTTTTTTTTAATTTTAAGTACATGGGCGAAGCTTTTGGAGACGGGGTGCTGGGTGGTGGGCGACACGAACAAGCACGAACTACTGTTCCAGAAAACTTCGTACATGATCATTTGAAAGTCACCTGTTGTTGTTGGTTTAGAATTCAGCTAATCGGGACAAAAACGTTGTAAGTAGCACGGGCTATGGTGAGCACGTAGTGGGAAAGTGACCTGTACAGTGTTTCTTCAACAGGTGAGGAAGGTGTGGTGACCAATTAAGGCGTAGTTGTCTTACGTGTATGTGGCTGTACCGGCATTTGACTAACACATCAGGGTTCATGACCTCAGAACTTGTCACTTTATTGATGAGGACATACTTAAGTGTTGACCAGACTACACACTAGAAGGTGAAGGGACGACGACGTTTCGGTCCGTCCTGGACCATTCTCAAGTCGATTGTGAATGGTCCACAATCGACTTGAGGATGGTCCAGGACGGACCGAAACGTCGTCGTCCCTTCACCTTCTAGTGTGTGGTCTGGTCAACATTCTTCAGCCACGTTATTGTGACTCATCGCCTGCACATACTTAAGTCCTCATCAGTAAAGGCCAAATGCTCGTTAACTCAGCCGCCAAACGAGCTGTTTATGAATGAAAGAAAACGGTCTAGACACGACTCAACTGATAACGTTCCAATACTTTACCGAACAGTCCTTCGCTAACAACCTGTTTGACCCACAGCTCTGGCAATGCCTCACACACGTAATTGAAACACACAAATAATTGTCCACCAAACCTAACCTACGCCAAACTATACATAGAATTTTAATGAATACAAATGTAAATTTATATGCGAGCACAAACCTATGTTTAATACACAGTATGTTAAAATGATGGATGCGTCTTGGGGGGGGGGACGGGGTATGGCCGCTGTATTAACGAGCCTTGCCTGAGGACGGGTTGTGCAAATACCAGCTCATCCCCCTACAAAGAATGTACAACTATATCATGATACAACCTGCTCTCGCACAAGACAGCACATATATGACTTATTGCTTATAGTCACTATTTCGCTTATAAATACGTATATATGTGGCATATTCCAAGCCATATTTTTTTCAAGGCACTAACTTTTCCTCTCAGTTTTATTAAACAATAGAGATTTTATTCAAAATTTGACAATATCCTGAGTTACTTTACAATTTATTTAAATATTTTAGTTTTGTTTTATTATTTTTATAGAACTGTAATATCAATATAGGTATAGGTTCAGTACTAATTGTAATATCTTAACATACTAAGAAGGTTAGGTTAGGTTGTGGTTTTCTATTCAGCATTTCAAGGTAAACTCAAATATTCACAATAAATTAGTATGTCACATATGCACTTATTCATAAGCAAGATACTGAGTATAAGCAAGTACGAGACGGGTTGCATGATGGACCTCCAAAAAGTTGATTTGTATATTTCTGAATTTGGACAAACCGGAAACCTTATTAATAGCAATAAGACCTAACCTAAC
This sequence comes from Procambarus clarkii, assembly GCF_040958095.1. Taxonomy (NCBI): domain Eukaryota; kingdom Metazoa; phylum Arthropoda; class Malacostraca; order Decapoda; family Cambaridae; genus Procambarus; species Procambarus clarkii. Next base: position 21,046,269 of record NC_091224.1, read on the forward strand.
CTGCCCAATAAATCCTAGGCCCAATACATGCTATCTTAGGCCTAACATAGTACATATATGTACTATACTAGGCCTAGGAATATTTAAGTTGGGTTTAAACTTTATTTTTTCTGACTCTCATCAAAATAACTGTACAAATATTGGCCTGCTGGAGTTCCAATACCATATATATTGACACTTTCAACCTACTACGGGCTCACCATAGCCCGTGCTACTTGGAACTTTTTGTTCCAGGTAGCGAATCTTTAACAACAACAACAACAACTTTCAACCTATAATAATTACAAAATTAATTATACTCCTATCAAATCGGAAGCCAAATACAAATAATTACCAAAAGATCCTAAACAGCCATCATACACGTTTGTATAAAAATTAATATACAATGACATTCATTTATATTTTAAAATAATTTTTTGTATTATTAACATAAACATCTAGTGTTGCGTCCTTGAGTTCGGGCGCTACGAGGACGAAAATAGCATGAAGATAATGCTAAGAGATGGAGGATATCAATTACACACAGAAATCACAATTGCGTGATGCATCAAAGGAACAAATCCACAAGGGCCGTGACGAGGATTCGAACCTGCGTCCGGGATCATCCCAGACGCTGCTTTAATCGACTGAGCTACGACATGGTCAAAAGGATTTGAAATCCAAGTAGCTGAATTCATGAAGAGATTTTTTTGAGGGGGGATTTTCCAAATAAGTTGATTCAATTACTTATATATAACTCCTCTTTCTCATCTTAAGGACAACGTCTTCGAGCTTCAGATTCGCCATGAAAAGACGTGAAGCTTCGAGACCTTGGTAATCGGATTCACGGTGAGATGACTGAGTCTTTGAAGTCAGAGGAGACAGTCTCAATGAGCAGGTTGAGCACCCTGACTCCAGGGGATTAGCTATTCATTACCCGACCTAAGGAGGAGAGAGGTTTTAACGACTCTTAACAGTGTTATGAGAATAGCTGGGAATGGTATCGTTGGCTAGATATATGTTGTCAGGAGGTATTAGGGAAGTTAAGGGAGTCGCTGGCTAGACGTACGCTATCAATTATGTGAAAAGCTAACAATCCCTGTGGCCCTGACCTTTACTTGGTAATTTTGGAAGCCTATCAAAAGGTTACATTACAACACTGAAATGTCAAGTGACACCCTCGTGGATGCCTATACAGCAGTCAACATACAGGTTTACAACACACTGTACACCAACATGACGCCTGACAGCTGGGTGGACAGCGCTTCGGATTCGTAGTCATAAGGTTCCGGGTTCGATTCCCGGTGGAGGCGGAGACAAATGGGCAAAATGTTAGTTTCACCCCTGATGCCCCCTGTTACCTAGCAGTACAGTACCTTCTGGGAGTTAGACAGCTGCTACGGGCTGCTTCCTGGGGATGTGCAACAAAAAGGAGGCCTGGTCGAGGACCGGGCCGCGAGTACGCTAAGCCCCGAAATCATCTCAAGATAACCTCAAGAAGAAGATAACTTGACTTCCATACCTTACCTTGAGGTTACCTTGAGGTGCTTCCGGGGCTTAGCGTCCCCGCGGCCCGGTCGTCGACCAGGCCTCTTTGTTGCTGGACTGGTCAACCAGGCTGTTGGACGCGGCTGCTCGCAGCCTGACGTATGAGTCACAGCCTGGTTGATCAGGTATCCTTTGGAGGTGTTTATCCAGTTTTGTCTTGAACACTGTGAGGGGTCGGCCAGTTATGCCCCTTATGTGTAGTGGAAGCGTGTTGAACAGTCTCGGGCCTCTGATGTTGATAGAGCAGGGCCTCCTGAACACTGTGAGGGGTCGGCCAGTTATGCCCCTTATATGTAGTGGAAGCGTGTTGAAAAGGAACAAGGTCCACATCAAGCATTTGCTCAATCAACTACGAAACCTGTACATCTATCTTTAATCATGGCGGCCTTGTTTACATTTATTAAACAGTTCACGTGTTTGTAAACACTACAACTCAAGGTTATTATTGTTACAAACAGCGTCGGAGTGTCTTCGAGCTCATAAACTGTTCAATAACTGTAAACAAAACCGCCATGATTAAGATATACAGGTTTCGTAAGGGAGTTGTATAACTGCCTTGATGAACCCCCTACGGAGTAATGTAAGACAGTCTCGAATAAGAGAGATGGTGTTAAGAAGCTTAGCGGTTTTGACGAGCGGCTTAAAGAACGTATTGATGGGAATCTCTTGTCAACATTTTTTTTTTTGAGATATATACAAGAGTTGTTACATTCTTGTAGAGCCACTAGTACGCGTAGCGTTTCGGGCAGGTCCCTGGAATACGATCCCCTGCCGCGAAGAATCGTTTTTTCATCCAAGTACACATTTTACTGTTGCGTTAAACAGAGGCTACAGTTAAGGAATTGCGCCCAGTAAATCCTCCCCGGCCAGGATACGAACCCATGACATAGCGCTCGCGGAACGCCAGGCGAGTGTCTTACCACTACACCACGGAGACTGCCAAATGTGGATATACTACTGCCATTGATGTGTGTCGCGTCTTTTAGCGTTGATGTTATAGTTCAGTGTTGTGGACTCAATGGAATAAGACCATAACGTCAACAGTATGGACTAATAAAAATACATTCTATCCGGACCGCGAATAAATCCTACCCTGAGCACCAATAAATCCTACCCGAGCAAAGACCACCAAACTTCTTTAGAAGGACCACTTGGCCAGTGGTACTGACCTCACACACCTGGATCATATCAGGCACCACTACACACCTGGATTATATCAGGCACCACACACACCTGGATTATAACAGGTCCAAAGGAAGTTTAATAACCGTTTTAAGTATCGTCAGCTTATTCCACCACTAAACGCCGGTAACTGTCTTAAATTTTATTTTATTTATTTTATTTATATATATACAAGAAGGAACATTGGGTTTGTACATTGGTACATTGTACATTAAATTGGATATACTTTGGATATACTATGCCTTGGATATACTATGCCTTGGATATACTATGCCTTGGATATACTATGCCTTGGATATACTATGCCTTTTATATACTATGTCTTGGATATGCTATGTCTTGGATATACTAAGTCTTGGATATACTATGCCTTGGATATACTATGTCTTGGATATACTATGTCTTGGATATACTATGCCTTGGATATACTATGCCTTGGATATACTATGCCTTGGATATACTGGCCTCGTAGCCTGGTGGATAGCGCGCAGGACTCGTAATTCTGTGGCGCGGGTTCGATTCCCGCACGAGGCAGAAACAAATGGGCAAAGTTTCTTTCACCCTGAATGCCCCTGTTACCTAGCAGTAAATAGGTACCTGGGAGTTAGTCAGCTGTCACGGGCTGTTTCCTGTGGGTGGAGGCCTGGTCGAGGACCGGGCCGCGGGGACACTAAAAAAGCCCCGAAATCATCTCAAGATAACCTCAAGATAACCTACTATGTCTTGGATATACTATGTCTTGGATATACTGTCTTGGATATACTGTCTTGGATATACTATGCCTTGGATATACTTTGTATGTCTGCTCTCATCCCTCAATATGATCACCGGGAGAACGCCATTTATTGGCGTATGTTTACTAAGAGAACGCCATTTATTGGTGTATATTTACTGAGAACGCCATTTATTGGCATATATTTACCGAGAGAACGCCATTTCTTGGGGTATATTTACCGAGAGAACGCCATTTCTTGGGGTATATTTACCGAGAGAACGCCAGTTCTTGGCGTATATTTACCGAGAGAATGCCATTTACTGGCATATATATATATATACCGAGAGAATGCCATTTCTTGGCGTATATTTACTGAGAGAACGCCATTTATTGGCGTATATTTACCGAGAGAACGCCATTTATTGGCGTATATTTACCGAGAGAACGCGAGAGAACGCCATTTATTGGCGTAAATTTACCAAGAGAACACCATTTATTGGCGTATATTTACCAAGAGAACGCCATTTATTGGCGTATATATATACTGAGAGAACGCCATTCTTGACGTATAGACAACCGCTGTTGGGAACAGGATTTCTGTACTTGGTTATATCTCCAGCCGATCCCCCTTCCCCCCTCTCTAGGTCGAACCCCTCCTCAGGATACAAACCACAAGAGTTGCCTAACTCCCGGTACCTTTAACTGCTAGGTGAACAGAGGCACAAGGTGAAAGAAAACGTTACCAAAAAATCCTATTCAGCCCAGGAATCAAACCCGTGGCTAATAATTGTGAGTAAAAAACGTAGACTACTGCACCACAGGATCCACTACACAACTTAAGTTTACTTAAGTCCTTGACTGTCTTCAAGTTTAACTTATACTGTTAGCAAGAATGCTCTTGAGACGGTGTTAGGTCTCCAGAGGTTGATAGGCCTTAAGTCCAACACTAAACCTTCTAGAGGTTGATTGGCCTTAAGCCCATCACTAAACCAACGCCTTTAATAGCTAGCAAGACCTCATACAAACTCACGCACGCGCACACACACACACACACACACAGACACACACACACACACACACACACACACACACACACACACACACACACACACACACACACGCCAACTTGTATTGATCAGGTGTATAATTAAGAAGGGGGTAAGGTGAGTGGTTGGTGGGGTGACGGTGGCGGGGGCTGCACCACAGAACACACCACACAACACTCACCTGCTGGGACAGCTTCACCCCCCCCCTGCCCCCCCATACATACTTCGTAACTACGTCCAAATGTTGTTACAGGGTCCACACTACGTCGTGGTAGGTTGTGTGTATGGAGGGAAGAAATCGCTGTTATGATAATGGCTCATAACCGCATTTGTTTTCATGCTCTTCAAAAGAGCCCAATTTAGATTTTTTTTTCAAGAGAATTATTAAATCATTTAAACAATCTTTACGAAACAAACAGCATCAGCTGGTGACACGCCAATGGAAATGTCCATTTGATTAATGGAATGTCCAAATGTAATGGAATAAATGTCGAAAGTGATAATAGAAATTTGATCGTCCGCAATATTTACACATTTTTGCTATGTTACTTATGTATATTAAATGGAATGTAATTTTTGCCGATGATAATAATTCTTGTATAAAATTTGTGTGGATCCCATCCCATGTTGGAGTTGAAAAACATGACTTTGTAGATCAATTGGCCAATGAGGCTTGCAGGAAAGAAAACATTGATTATGACTTTGGACTATCTAATGCAGTTATTAGAAACATACAAATTAAAGAAATTAATTCAGATTTAGAAGAACTAAGAAATGCACAGAGACCTGAAAGCTGCAGTATTAAAAGTTATGACAAGTTCTGTAATAATAGGTATTTGTATGGTCAGCACAGTAACCGGACCAGGCAATGTGATGTAGTCATTGCGCGAATTCGCCTTGGCTATAGACACATCTGGCAGGTTAGTGAGGCTGAGCCACTACCAGAATATTCAGATTGTAAACTCTGTGATAAACCTTTAATGCACTCACTAGAACACTATATTGATGAATGTGAAACCGTAAAGGACTTTAGACCTCCTGGCCTATTGTACCACCAACTGTGTAACTATTTTATTGACTCAGGTGTTCTGGACGACATCCTAACAATTTACCCAAAATTTGCTTGTCCATTTTAAAGAATGAAGAACAATTTCTATTTATACTCTAAGCTGCATCACTTATGAACCCATCCCTGCCCTTGTGTGGCAGTGCACAATAGAAAGTTGTTGTCACATATTCACACATTAAAACATTGATTGTAACCGTGATATATATGTGCTTCAGCCTACAGTTTAGACCTATTGTCTTATGTATGACCCTCTGTCCTGCGTGACAGTGAATACTAGCATTAACCTCAATTTAATAAGACTATCAAAATCCTCAGATTAGGCAAAATTGTAATTAATTTTGTCAATAAAGATGTTAATAATAATAAAATCAACCACATGGCTAGCCTAGGCAACACGGGTCTAAATCCTGTAGAACTCCTTACTGTGGGCACAGTGGATATTCTCCTCACTCTGCGCAGTGCCCCACTCGGCCATTGTGGAACTTACCAGCTCTAGTTCATGTCTACAAACAAAAGGAAAAAGGCGGTTCGGTTGTCAGCCAATAGAGAATAAGTGTCACTGTTGACAGTCACGAGGTAATCCAAGAGATAATAGTCTCATGACAGGAGAGATCATTCTGCTGTTGACCTCCTGTTGAACGTCTTCAAGACGACTCCAAGACCAGCGGTGCCAGATTCACGAAGCAGTTACGCAAGTACTTACGAACGTGTACATCTTTCCTCAAACTTTGACGGCTTTGGTTACATTTATTAAACAGTTTACAAGCATGAAAACCTCCCAATCAACTGTTGTTATTGTTCACTCCTGTCATCACCTACACCTGTCAGATATTGCTGCGAGAATTACGGTAATAAATCACATAGTTACTGTGTAAGGCGAGCTTACGGCTTTCTCATGACAATAACCTAACCTGTGAAGCTATGATTTAATAAGCGTCAGATCGAAAGTGGTTTTGGCTCAGCAGAAACATACGAACTTTATCAAAGCAAATACTCATTGGTGCGAGTAACGTCAATATTGCTGTGATTTTAATTTCACTAAAAGCACCTGAATTTTGACGTTGTGGTCAATAAAGCCAACACTGTGGGGTGCGTTAAGTGTCGGACAGATTGATCCCAGTAAAACCACAATATTACCAAAACGTTTTTTAAACGTATTTACGTTGTTACACAACGTACAACTTAGCACAAATAACGGTGTTGGTAAGGTGTACGTTTGGTAACGTGCGCGTACTCACATAGTTGTGTTTGCGGGGGCTGAGCTCTGGCTCTCTGGTCCCGCCTCTCAACTGTCAATCAACTGGGGTCAGCGCTGATCAACACGCTGATCCGACACGCTGATCAACTTGGATCAGCGTGTCGCTGAGCCAAGGACTGAAAGCTTGGTGCCAAATTGTGGCCACATTGGACTGCCATCTTGTGTGAAGAAGTACCGCCTTATGCAGACGAGGAGTCACAATATCCTGGCTGAAATATGCTGCCCAAACCACACACTAGAAAGTGAAGGGACGACGACGTTTGGACCATTCTCAAGTCGATTCTCACAATCGACTTGAGAATGGTCCAGGACGGACCGAAACGTCGTCGTCTCTTCACTTTCTAGTGTGTGGTCTGGTCAACACACTACTACCTTAGCCTTCCTCCTCACCTCTCAACTTCAGTCAAAGTCTGTGGAACTTGAACAAATCCACAAGGGCCCTGACGAGGATTCGAACCTACGTCCGAAGTCTGTGGAACTTCATAACCGACACTGATATTTCTCCTTTTTATTGGTTATGCTTTGTTGAAAGGCCAACTATCGCTTTGCAATCTCGATCCCAGGCGCCGGCGAGAAACAATGGGCAGAGTTTCTTTCACCCTATGCCTCTGTTACCTAGCAGTAAAGTTCCACATAAAATACGATCTTGATCAAAGCAAGGACACGGGGGAGGTTATCTTGAGATGATTTCGGGGCTTTTTTAGTGTCCCCGCGGCCCAGTCCTCGACCAGGAAGCAGCCCGTGACAGCTGACTAACACCCAGGTACCTATTTTACTGCTAGGTAACAGGGGTATAGGGTGAAATAAACTCTGTCCATTGTTTCACGCCGGCGCCTGGGCTCGAACCCAGGACCACAAGATCACAAGCCCAGCGTGCTGTCCGCTCGGCCGACCGGCTCCCGTCCGGGGAAGGGGGGAACATGTAAACTTACCCAACAGCGGATCAAATATGAGCAATTATTGGCCATTTAATGTTTTACAAGATGGAGTCGAGGGAAGTTACGTGCTCGCCCAATCTAACTAAAAGGTGAGTAATGACACGGCTTGGGATTGGTTCACGCCCTTCCGTGCTCGACGCCGCAATAATCGAGCCTGCGTGCGTGTCCGTGCTCCGACACGTACACCAGTGATTGGAGTTGTGGGTTGATTTGAGGGCGTTGAATTAGCAAACAGGCTTGTGTATATTTCAGTGTACACACTCCGCACGTGCGAACGCAAGAACGCACGCGCGCGCAGTCCGTACAATCGAGTGTACAGCGCTCTGGGGGGTCGTAGTCGTAAGGGCCCGGGTTCGATTCCCGGTCAAGGTTGAAACAAATGGGCAGAGTTTCTTCCAACTGACGCCTATGTTCACTTAGCAGTTAAAAAGATACAGGGGAATTGGACAGCTGTTCAGCTGCACCCTGCGTATGTATGTATGTATGTATGTATGTATGTATGTATGTATGTATGTATGTATGTATGTGTGTATGTATGTATGTATGTATGTATGTATGTATGTATGTATATGTGTATGTATGTATGTGTGTATGTATGTATGTGTGTATGTATGTGTGTATGTATGTATATGTGCGTGTATGTATGTATGTATGTATGTATGTATGTATGTATGTATGTATGTATGTATGTATGTTAGAGAGAAATATGTGTAATAGATATAATAGAGGAAAGATAGGTAGAGAGTTATCTTGAGGTTATCTTGAGATGATTTCGGGGCTTAGCGTCCCCGCGGCCCGGTCCTCGACCAGGCCTCCTTTTTGTTACACATCCCCAGGAAGCAGCCCGTAGCAGCTGTCTAACTCCCAGGTAACTATTTACTGTTAGGTGAACAAGTGCATCAGGTTGAAAGAAACTCTGCCCATTTGTCTCCGCCTCCACTAGGGATCGAACCCGGAACCTCAGGACTACGAATCCCGAGCGCTGTCCACTCAGCTGTCAGGCCAGGCAGGTTCAAATCGAGTCAGTACATTAGACAACCTACTTTTAGAAAGACGGGGTCCAAGAGCTAACAGCTCGATCCTGCAGTCACAAATAGTAAATACACATGTACGCATGCGCGCGTAGGCGCATTAACACGCGTCTGCGCCCTAACCAGCCATCACTACCACCACCACCATCATCATCCACCACCACCATCATCCACCACCATCATTCACCACCACCATCATTCACCACCACCATTTCCACCACCCACTACCACCACTGTTATCACCCACCTACAGTACCATCACTATCATCTACCACCACCACTACTATCAACTACCACCAGTACCACCACTTTAAATATCAACCACCACCATCACAAGGCAGATAAATGACTTAAGAGTTTAACCTCAACAAGTGCAAGGTAATAAGGATTGGAAAAAGAGATAAAAGTCCACACGGACTTATAAGGAAAAGACGATTCCAAAAAACAGGAAACTGAAGAGATTTATGAGCGGATATAATTCCAACACTAATACCAGTGGCACATATAAACAGGATATCATCAGCAGCATATGGGACGCTGGCAAACATGAGAACGACATTCAAAAATCATTAATAAGGACTCTTTTTAAGACCATCTGTTCAACCTATGTGAGACCAATACTGGAATATGAAGCAAGGGCCTGGAATCCGCACTGTGAAACACAAAACTGAACTTGAAAAAGTGCAGAGGTTTGCAACAAGATTAGTACCTGAATAAAGAGGTCTAAGCTACGAGAACATCAATTTCGTAACCCTAAAGGACAGAGTGGGTATGATCACAGTATGTAAGATACTGAGGGAAATAGATCAGGTAGACAAGGACATCCTCTTTAAACTGAGAGTTAAACAAGAGGATTGGGAATGGAAACGAGTACCAAAGAATACTGGTACTTTGTACCTTATACCTTCTTCCTTGTACCTTGTACCGTGTACCGTGTACCGGCGATCATCAAGTGGAATACATTTGAAAAGGAAGACGCGCAAGTTACTTCCATTCACAACTTTAAGCCAGTTTGAATAACGAATTCGAAAGATGGAAGAGAAGCAACAAGACTAATAGGCCGGGGATCAAGAGCTAGAGCTCACTTACCTGCAGTCACAGATATGTAAGCATCACCATTCACTACTACTACTACCATTAATATCCACCACCACACCAATATCCCACATCCTCCACCACCACCACCACCCCCCATCCACCACCACTACTACTACCACCACCACCACCACCACCACCACCACCATCCCCCATCCACCACCAATATCCACCACCACCACCACCACTACTACCACCACCACCACCACCACCACCATCCCCCATCCACCACCAATATCCACCACCACCACCACCACCACTCTCCTCTCTCTTAATTAATCTGTAACTTTTATTCAAGTCAGAAACCTGATGGAAGGCTCAAGTTTTAAGTCCCAAACTCTTAATTAAATGTCAATAAAACGAGACTCACAATACCTAAATCCTTCACACAGACCTAAACAACTTTTCACTAAATCCCTCATCATTAAATTTGGCTTTTACACCAAAATGCGAGAAAATAATACAAATTTAACCATATTATAATACACATTTAACCATATTATAATACACATTTAACCATATTATAATACACATTTAACCATATTATAATACACATTTAACCATATTATAATACACATTTAACCATATTATAATACACATTTAACCATATTATATAACTGTACGGAATTGTGCCGAAATACATTAATTATCTATTTATTCTTACTGATGTATGGACGAAAAAGGACTTAGGGAAAAAAAATACTTGAAGTATTAACTTGTTTTAACTTGGGGAAACCAATACGATGAAGGTCTTCATAGCTCAGGTAATGTTAAACTTTTTCTTTCTTCATCTGTGGGAGAGGGAGGGAGGGGAGGGGGGAGGGTGAAGGAACCGGTGAGAGGGAGGAAGAGGGAGGGGGGAGAAGAGAGGGAGATAAATAGGATGTGCAAGGAAGAGGAAAAGGCAAGGGAAATGAGGATTTGTCAGACGAAGGAGATGAAAAAAGGTAGAAATACGTGAAAAAAATGGGAGGGGAATGGGAGGGAAAGGGTGGCGGAAGGGAGAGGGGGTAATTGAGGAATGAGAGTGAGAGGAGAACGGGAGGTTGCAATAGTGGAATGGGAAGGAGAGGGCAATCAGTAGGGAGAGGGGGGGGGGATTGTGGAATAGGTAGGAGAGGGCAATTGAGGAACGAGAGAGAGAGAGAGAGAGAGAGAGAGAGAGAGAGAGAGAGAGAGAGAGAGAGAGAGAGAGAGAGAGAGAGAGAGAGAGAGAGAGAGAGAGAGAGATAGAGAGAGAGATAGAGAGAGAGAGAGAGAGAGAGAGAGAGAGAGAGAGAGAGAGAGAGAGAGAGAGAGAGAGAGAGAGAGAGAGAGAGAGAGAGAGAGAACAGAAGGGAGAGGAAACTGAAGGAGAGAACGAGGGGGCAACAACCAGTCTTTTTTCATATTCAATATCCAGGATCCAGAGAGTGAGCACACATGATCATACGCCACGGTCACTGCTACTGCCCCCTGGCACTGTTACTGTCACTGCTACTGCCCCTGGCACTGGCACTGTTCCTGACCCTTGCTGCTACTAGCTCAGCAGTCTAATGAAGTCACTAGATTAGCGTTTTACAACCAGAGTGCCACGAAGAGTCCACAGGAGTGCCACGAAGGCGCCACAAGTGCCACGAAGGGGCCTCCAGAGTGCCACGAAGGAGCCACAAGATGGTCGATGGAGGAAGGTGGTCGTTAGGGAAAGATGGCTCTAAAGTAAGGCGTAGCGGAGGCTGATCGCTAGATTAAGACCGAAGGCCGCTAGAGGTAAACAGTCGCTACATATAGCATTCAGGTGGTCGCTGAACACTGAATATGCGCTAAAACATACATACAATTATTAACAACATACATGAACATTTCGACATTTACCATTGGCTTGTAGTAGGCCCATACCAGCCCATCCTCCTGAAATGGTAGTACTTGTAACAATTTGGCGGAAAGTACCAATATGAAGCGATGGACCATCAAAAAGTTCCCTTTTTGAAGTTTTAATTTGATATAGTCCAGGAAAAATGCTAAAAACGAAAGTTAAACATTCCTAAACCTAGTATAGTATATATTATATATATATATATATATATATATATATATATATATATATATATATATATATATATATATATATATATATTTAATATAGGGAAGGGAGTACCACCTCTGGCTGGAAGAAGGGGGACCCATAGCCTCGGAGGAAACCACACATAACGCATTGGAGGGAATGTAGGTCCCCTCCAATACAGTTTCTGTGTGCTTTTCTCCTACCACCCCCTTCCCTTTTTATATATATATATATATATAATATAATATAATATAATATATATATATATATATATATATATATATATATATATATATATTATATGAGGTCTAGGAGAGCGTGAATTAGGCCCAGGATTGAAAGGTTAGGTTCGGTTACTTTATGTTGTTGTTAAGAAACTTTCTGGTTTGTTCAAATTCAGTAAGAGAAAACTTTAACAATTTGGTGGAGAAAACTTCAACACTCCCTACATAATGCCACTTTCCACCACATTGTTAGAATAAGTGCTATCAATGTTCGAGGATGGCTTGTATATACGTGGAGGTATAGACCAGGGGCCAGATTCACGAAGCAGTTACGCAAGTACTTACGAACCAGGGGCCAGATTCACGAAGCAATTACGCAAGTACTTACGAACCAGGGGCCAGATTCACGAAGCAGTTACGCAATTACTTACGAACGTGTACATCTTTCCTCAATCTTTGACGGCTTTGGTTACATTTATTAAACAGTTCAAAAGCATGAAAACTTGCGAATCAACTGTTGTTATTGTTATAAACAGCCTCCTGGTGCTTCGGCGCTCATTAACTGTTTAATAATTGTAAACAACGCCGCCAAAGATTGAGAAAAGATGTACAGGTTCGTAAGTGCTTGCGTAACTGCTTTGTGAATCTGGTCCCTGATCGTTAGTTATTTCGTTAGTTGAATGGCAGCGACCGGCCAACTCGTTACTACCCTTTCTCTTGCCTTCCCTAAACCCTCCTTACCCTATTGCTACCCCTTTCCCTTCCTGCCTCTCCTCCTCCTGCTCCTCTCCATACTCCTAATCTTCCTCCTCATTTTCCTTCCCCTTGTACCTCTTCCTTCTCTTCTTCCTCCTCCTGTTGTCACTCCTATTGTTCCTTCTCCTTGTACTTTCCTCCTTCGCCTAAGCTCGCTAACAAGTTTAGAATGTGTTACCACCACTGGTACCACCACCACAGGTACCACCACCACCACAGGTACCACCACCACAGGTACCACCACTACAGGTACCACCACCACAGGTACCACCACCACAGGTACCACCACCACTGGTACCACCACCACTACAGGTACCACCACCACAGGTACCACCACCACAGGTACCACCACTACAGGTACCACCACCACTACAGGTACCACCACTACAGGTACCACCACCACAGGTACCACCACCACAGGTACCACCACCACAGGTACCACCACCACAGGTACCACCACTACAGGTACCACCACCACTACAGGTACCACCACTACAGGTACCACCACCACAGGTACCACCACCACAGGTACCACCACCACAGGTACCACCACCACAGGTACCACCACCACAGGTACCACCACCACAGGTACCACCACCACTGGTACCACCACCACAGGTACCACCACCACAGGTACCACCACCACAGGTACCACCATCACTGGTACCACCACCACAGGTACCACCACCACAGGTACCACCACCACAGGTACCACCACCACAGGTACCACCACCACAGGTACCACCACCACAGGTACCACCACCACAGGTACCACCACCACTGGTACCACCACCACAGGTACCACCACCACAGGTACCACCACCACAGGTACCACCACCACAGGTACCACCACCACTGGTACCACCACCACAGGTACCACCACCACAGGTACCACCACTACAGGTACCACCACCACAGGTACCACCACCACTGGTACCACCACTACAGGTACCACCACCACAGGTACCACCACCACTGGTACCACCACCACAGGTACCACCACCACTGGTACCACCACCACAGGTACCACCACTACAGGTACCACCACCACAGGTACCACCACTACAGGTACCACCACCACAGGTACCACCACCACTGGTACCACCACCACAGGTACCACCACCACAGGTACCACCACCACAGGTACCACCACCACTGGTACCACCACCACTACAGGTACCACCACCACAGGTACCACCACCACAGGTACCACCACTACAGGTACCACCACCACAGGTACCACCACCACTGGTACCACCACTACAGGTACCACCACCACAGGTACCACCACCACTGGTACCACCACCACAGGTACCACCACCACTGGTACCACCACCACAGGTACCACCACTACAGGTACCACCACCACAGGTACCACCACTACAGGTACCACCACCACAGGTACCACCACCACTGGTACCACCACCACAGGTACCACCACCACAGGTACCACCACCACAGGTACCACCACCACTGGTACCACCACCACTACAGGTACCACCACTACAGGTACCACCATCACTGGTACCACCACCACAGGTACAACCACCACAGGTACCACCACTACAGGTACCACCACCACAGGTACCACCACCACTGGTACCACCACCACTACAGGTACCACCACTACAGGTACCACCATCACTGGTACCACCACCACAGGTACAACCACCACAGGTACCACCACCACAGGTACCACCACCACCACAGGTACCCCCACCACAGGTATCACCACCATCACAGGTACCACCAGCCTCGGGGGACACCATCAATTTCAACTATCAAAATACCCATAATCAGCCCTGAGACATCACCATCAATAACGTAGCTGCTGCAGATGTCACCATCAATCCCACACTCACCATCCTCGCTCACAACCACTATCCTAACCCCCCCCCCCCACACCAACACCACAAGCACTACAGAGCCACAACCACCACCACTAAATACGCCCACGACCCATCACCACCACTCCCACCACTATCAACCGCCCTCCCCACCATTCTAAAACGCCACCAACCACAAACAACCAAAATTACAACCCCCCTCCTCCCCCCCCCCAAAAAAACCACATATATATATAAAACACAACACAACCAAAATTAATTCACCACGAAAAGTGGTGCGCACTTTTCTTTTAGCGGGGGAAGAATATTCGCTCTTCTTTTAAGTTAGCTGGTGGATAGTTTAGCGACGCTGGGACCCCAGATCTGATTTCAAAATGGAGTTCTCGGCCGCTGGGATTGGTGAAGACAAAACCCTCCCTCTCCCTCTTCCTCCTCCTCCTCCTCCTTCTTCTACTTTGACCAAAAGCGATTACCCAAAAATCAGACAAACAAGCTAAGAAAACTGGCTTCCTTGCCGCCTCAATCTGGCTTGCTTGGACCCGTGTACAGGTTGCTATAGAAATAATCGCGCCCAGACTTCACATAATAGGGGGACATGAATAGAGTGAGAGGGGTGGGGAGAGAGAGGGGTGGGAGAGAGGGGAGAGAGGGAGGGGTAAAG
Source organism: Procambarus clarkii (assembly GCF_040958095.1). NCBI lineage: Eukaryota > Metazoa > Arthropoda > Malacostraca > Decapoda > Cambaridae > Procambarus > Procambarus clarkii. Next base: position 21,061,662 of record NC_091224.1, read on the forward strand.
GGTAGGGGGGAGGGAGGGTTGGAGGGTCTCTTCCGCGAGGAGGGGAAGAAGGTGGTAGTAGGGAGGGAGGGAGGGAGGGAGGGAGGGAGGGAGGGAGGGAGAGAGAGAGAGAGAGAGAGAGAGAGAGAGAGAGAGAGAGAGAGAGAGAGAGAGAGAGAGAGAGAGAGAGAGAGAGAGAGAGAGAGGGTAATGTTTTGAAGTGGAGAAAGAGCGAGACAGAAAAAGGTAGAGAGGGAGAAAGAGAGAGGATGAAGAGGGGAGAGAAGAAGAGAATAGCGGGGGATGGGGAGGGAGAGGGAATATGAGAGAGAGAGAGAGAGAGAGAGAGAGAGAGAGAGAGAGAGAGAGAGAGAGATAGAGAGAGAGAGAGAGAGAGAGAGAGAGAGAGAGAGAGAGAGAGAGAGAGAGAGAGAGAGAGAGAGAGAGAGAGAGAGAGAGAGAGAGAGAGAAGGGAAGAAGGAGGAGGAGGAGGAGGACCGGAGAGGAGAGGAGGGGGGCGGCACCGAAGGGGGAACAGGAATCGACGTCTCGGACCGAGGCAGAGGGGGAAAGGGACTCGCTGGGAATTAAGACAGAAATGTTGGAGTGATATAATTCCAAATCCCGGAGCCAGGAGCAGAGTGGTGGAGGCTCTACATTATTTGGTCTTTTTTGTCTTCAACGCAAATGGTAAATTCTAGCTCCTGGCGGTGTGTTCGATATATATTTTTTTCACTAGTTTTCCTTATATTATTTAACAAAAAACGAGAGAGAGAGAGATAGAGCAAGAGACAGAGAGAAGAAAAGAGAAAGAGAGAGAGTCAGCCACCATAACAAGAGATCTGACTATGAATCTCGCCCCTATGTACTATCGCCATTGAGATCCAAACAATCTGCAGCAAAATGTCTCCCAAGACAAACACAGCATAATTCCCCTGAAATTATAAAATATATATATATTTTTTGTTCAGCGCCTCTGCCGGCGAGTTCTTAGTAATTACACCGTAAAAACTGCCATTAAATATTATTCCACGACTTTTTCATTCGAGAGTATTAAACTTTCGCGCGGGGAGAAGAATTAGGTTTTGTTCATGTTTGTAATTAAATGTTGAATTTGTGAGCGTAAGAAGTTGTTTTTCAAGCGGAATGTGTATATATCAGAGTGGCTTCTCCAGCTGATTCGTCAGCCCGCGCATGTTGGTAAACAAATAGCTTATAAACGTTCTGTGATGCGACGACGTAGACAATATATCAAAACGTTTATGGCAATTGAATTATGAGCCCCATACCCATCCTGTGGGTGGTGGTGGACCCCATACCCATCCTGTGGGTGGTTGTGGACCCCATACCCATCCTGTGGGTGGTGGTGGACCCTATACCCATCCCGTGGGTGGTGGTGGACCCCATACCCATCCCGTGGGTGGTGGTGGACCCCATACCCATCCTGTGGGTGGTGGTGGACCCCATACCCATCCTGTGGGTGGTGGTGGACCCCATACCCATCCTGTGGGTGGTGGTGGACCCCATACCCATCCTGTGGGTGGTGGTGGACCCCATACCCATCCCGTTGGTGGTGGTGGACCCCATACCCATCCTGTGGGTGGTGGTGGACCCCATACCCATCCTGTGGGTGGTGGTGGAGCCTATACACATCCTGTGGGTGGTGGTGGGCCCCATATCCATCCTGTGGGTGGTGGTGGACCCCATACCCATCCTGTGGGTGGTGGTGGGCCCCATATCCATCCTGTGGGTGGTGGTGGACCCCATACCCTTCCTGTGGGTGGGACCAGACAAAGTTAGAGTCACATAGCGGACGGAGTTACAACCCGATAATTCATTTAGCTAACCAAGTTAAAGTCTTGATAAGAACCTCTTCTTATTTACATTAGAGTCTGAATGTTGTTTACATTAGAGTCTGAATGTTGTTTACATTAGAGTCTGAATGAAAATATTATCTATGCGGATAATCTGTAAATATTGTGGGATCCTTTCACCACTATGAACCCTTAAGGTCGTAAATAATGACGCTCACAATAGGTGAATCGACCTATCGTTTGATGGCACAGGAGTACTCTTGGGTGCTACAGAAATTAAGTGGCATTTCGAACCATAAAGAGTCTGAGAGATAATAGATAAGGTTTGGGTACTATGGGGTTCGAACCCGACGATGTTAGACCATGCCTTGCAACCCGTCCTCATCAACAAAGTCGAAATGCTTGTTAATCTAGCCGTCAAACCGATGCTTATGAATGAAGAACGGCTATCACACGACTCACAACTGATAATGTTCGAATATTTCTCGAAGAATGATTTGCCAATGGTTATCTTGAGATGATTTCGGGGCGTAGTGTCCCCGCGGCCCGGTCCTCGACCAGGCCTCCACCCCCAGGAAGCCGCCCGTGACAGCTAACTCCCAGGTACCTATTTACTGCTTGTAAACATAATTCGAACAGAATGACCTCTGTTCGAATTACAACTGTGTAAATGCGTCACTCACGTACTTCAAGCACAAATAATCACCAACAGATCCCAACCTATCCTAACCTAAACCTAACTATATATAGAAATTGTATAATCATATTAACATATACATGAGAATAAACATATTTTAATACACAATACGTTAAAATTGATTAATGCGTAATGGGGGGGGGAGGTCGGCCGCCGTTTTAACGAGCTTGGCGTGAGGACGGGTTGCCTCAGACTAGGATCGTCCATGCGGCGGGCTAATCCCAAAGACGCATTCGTCCATTGTAACGTATGGCATTTTCAAATTCATTTTTTTCTTCGATATAAATGACTATTATAGACTAGAATTTGATGTAATGTTAACCACAGGTTAGAGGGTTTAGATGCAGTTCGAAGAGGACTTGTGAATCGTGTGAAAAGTAAAGTGGTTTTCATTCACGAACAAGGGGGGGGGGGGGTAGACTAATAAGCAGTTGGCCCCTGTTTATGAGGGCTGGCTCAAGGCTTGGAGACTTTGAGTATGAACTACAAGACTAGAGTGTCTGTGTTTGAACCCCATGAACTTAGACGTAAAGCCCGTCCTCATCAGCGAAGGCCAAACGCGCATTAATTCAGCAACCTGATGAGGACGGGCTGCCTCATCAACATAGGCGTTCAAACATATCTCGAACAGTGCCTCACTGTCCACTTTCGTTCGAATAGCGACGCTGTAAATGCTTCACACACATACTTCAAGTACAATTAATCGCCTAACTATACACAGAACCCTCAAATATTTATATATTTTACAAAAAACTAATATATATAATAGGCAACCCATTAAAATTGATGAATGCGTATTCGGGGCAAGCCGCCGCATTAACGATCCTGGCCTGAGTGCAGGTTGCCATCTAGGCTCATAGACGGGCTCGAAAAGCAATTAGTTAGACCAAAGATCGAGACTGGTTTTGAGCCCCACAATGTTAGAAGACAGAACGACCCTAGGTCGTTGACCTAGCATGACCTTAAGTCAAGGCAAAGAGGCCTGGTCGAGGACCGGGCCGCGGAGACGTTATAAGCCCGGAAATCACCGCAAGGTGACCGCAAGGTAACCGCAAGGTGACCGCAAGGTAACCGCAAGGTAACCGCAAGGTGACCGCAAGGTAACCGCAAGGTAACCGCAAGGTGACCGCAAGGTAACCGCAAGGTGACCGCAAGGTTAGGTTCTTGCCCCCATGATGCTAGGCCAAGGCTTGGAAAATCTGGGGTCCACTAGATTTTAGTCACACAGCTTTAAGCCAAAAGCAATTCTATAAGAGCTTTAATAATAAGTTAATAATAAATAATAATTATTTATTATATAATATTATATTATATAATAAGGTGACCGCAAGGTGACCGCTTATATTATATTATTAACCGCTTATATTTATTATATAATGTGATATTATATAATATAATTGAACCTAATAATAAATTAGGACACACACACACACAGGCTGCGGGAAATGCACCTTACGACACTGGAAGACACAAGAGTAAGGGGGGACATGATCACAACCTACAAAATCCTCAGGGGAATCGACCGGGTAAACAAGGATGAACTATTCAACACTGGAGGGACGCGAACAAGGGGACACAGGTGGAAACTGAGTACCCAAATGAGCCACAGAGACATTAGAAAGAACTTTTTCAGTGTCAGAGTAGTTAGTAAATGGAATGCACTAGGAAGTGATGTGGTGGAGGCTGGCTCCATACACAGTTTCAAATGTAGATATGACAGAGCCCAGTAGGCTCAGGAATCTGTACACCAGTTGATTGACAGTTGAGAGGCGGGACCAAAGAGCCAAAGCTCAACCCCCGCAAACACAATTAGGTGAGTACAATTAGGTGAGTACACACACACACACACACACACACACACACACACACACACACACACACACACAGGAGTAAGCGGAGAAGCACTAATACGGGATAAAGAATTACCAAGACAGGAGTCAGAGAGTAACAGTGAGGGGCAAGAAGTTAATAAAATGGCGTAAGGTGGAGTACCTCAAGGGTAGGGGCTACGACCCATACTATTTCTCACTTATGACTTATCTACATGAGTTGAGTCTTATATGTTAATGTTTGCTGAAGATGCAAAACTAATAAGAAGAGTTGTGACTGATGAGGATTGCAAGTCTCCAGGACGACTTAAAACAAGCCGCAGAGTTTTGACCGAGAAATGGCTACTAGGGTTCAACACCAGCATGTGTAAGTTGATGGAACGGGGAAGAAACCAAAAGGACGGTACACGATGAAGGGAAACTAGGTCTTTGTAATAATTATAGCATAAGACCAGGGAGTGCCGGAGCCTCATATAAATAGAATAACGACAGAATCTCGTATACTGTACACTAGCAAAGGTCAGAACATCATTCAGGAACATAAATAAGGAGGAATTTAATTCGCTGTACATCACCTATGCGAAAAAGTTTCGAAGTTTGCAACATTCCCAAATAGTGAGGGATGCGTATGAGGAGAGATTGAAGGGACTAAATCTGACGATACTAGAAAAAAAGGAGAGAGAGAGAGAGAGAGAGAGAGAGAGAGAGAGAGAGAGAGAGAGAGAGAGAGAGAGAGAGAGAGAGAGAGAGAGAGAGAGAGAGAGAGAGAGAGAGAGAGAGAGAGGAGGGATATGATAGAGACGTATAAAATACTTTAAGGGGATTGACAGACCGAAGAAAGATGCAATGTTCACAATGAACATCAGTAGTACAAGAGGACATGGATGGAAGCTTAAGACTCACATGAATCATTAAGATGAGCCAACGCTCGATCCTGCAGGCACAAGTAGGTGAGTACACACACTCACACACACACAAACACTTCAAATATAGATATGGCAGAGCCCAGTAGGCTCAGCAACCTGTACATCAATTGATTGACGGTTGAGAGGCGGGACCAAAGAGCCAGAGCTCAACCCCCGCAAGCACAATTAGGTGAGCACACACACACACACACACACACACAGCAGAGAAAGATACCAGAGCGCCAGGAATGAATACGTCAGGGTGAGAAGAGAGGCAGAAAGGCAATATGAAAATGACATAGCAAGCAGTGCAATGACCCAACCTAAATTGTAGCACAGCCACATCAGGAGAAAAACAACAGTGAAGGAACAGGTAATGAAACTGAGAATAGGAGCAGACAAATTCACTACAAACGACAAGGAAGTATGCGAAGAACTGAATAATAAATTCCAGGAGGTCTTCACAGTAGAACAAGGGGAAGTCCCAGAGATAGGAGAGAGATTATCTAACCAATCACAACTAGTTGGGTTTGTGATTACCAGTGGAGAGGTGAGGAAGCATTTGCTAGAGTTGGAAGTGACAAAGGCAATAGGCCCGGATGGAATCTCACCTTGGATACTAAAGAAAGGAGCAGAAGCTCTGTGCCAGTCACTCGCCATGGTGGATAACAAATCACTGGTAACAGGTGAACTGCCAAAAATTTGGAAGGCGGCTAATGTAGTCCCGATATTCAAGAAGGGTGACAGACAGGAGACACTGAAGTACAGGCCAGTGTCACTTACTTCCATACCAAGTAAGGTGATGGAGAAGATTGTGCGAAAAAAGCTAGTGGAACATCTGGAGCGGAAGAGCTTTGAATCTCAACATCAGCATGGGTTCAGAGATGCCAGATCAGGCAACAAAAATCAGCAAGAAAGAGAGGGATGGGTAGACTGCATATTTTTGGATTGCCAGAAAGCTTTTGACACAATACCACATAAGAGACTAGTGCACAAACTGGAGATGCAAGCAGCAGTGAAAGGGAAGGTACTCCCTTTCAGAAACAAATGGGCAAAGTTTCTTGCACCCTGATACCTTTGTTACCTAACAGTAAATAGGTACCTGGGAGTTAACCAGCTGTTGCGGGCTGCTCCCTGGGTGTGTGTGTGTGTGTGTGTGTGGGTGTGTGTGTGTGTGTGTGTGTGTGGAGAAAAAAATAGTACAGTGGTTAGTAACAGTTGATTGAGAGTTGAGAGGCGGGCCGAAAGAGCAAAAAGCTCAACCCCCGCAAGCACAACAAGGTGAATACAACAAGGTGAATACAACAAGGTGAATACACACACGCTGTAATACATAATATCCAAGCGACACACATCAGAAAAAGCAGAACCATTCTTCGTCTCCAGAACCGTCCTGGACCATTATTACACGACTTGATAATGGTCCACGACGGACCGAAACGTCGTCGTTTCTCCATCTTCTGATGTGTGGGATGTGTGGTTGGTCATCATATCTTCGGCCCCGTTATTGTGACTCATCGTCTGCAAATG
>NC_091224.1:21073415-21110915 GCF_040958095.1 Procambarus clarkii
ATGAGCCACAGAGATATTAGAAAGTACTTTTTTAGTGTCAGAGTGGTTGACAAATGGAATGCATTAGGAAGTAATGTGGTAGAGGCTGACTCCATACACAGTTTCAAGTGTAGATATGATAGAGCCCAATAGGCTCAGGAACCTGTACACCTGTTGATTGACGGTTGAGAGGCGGGACGTATTTCAAAGACATGAGGTCGCTGGAAGACCTCATGCTGTGTGTGGGTGTGTGCGTGTGCGTGAGTGTGTTAAGAGGTCTAGACAGTATGATTTTCGAACAGGAAGATCCTGTGTAACAAATCTATTTAGCATTTATGATAAGAGCCACAGAGATAATACAGGGAAGAGATGGTTGGGTTGACTGTGTCTATCAGGACCTAAAAAAGGCCTCTTGATAGTCCCACACAAGACGCTGTTCTGGAAACTGGAACATGATGAAGGGGAGACAGGGAGACTTCTGACATGGATGGAAAATGTTCTGACAGACAGATGAGGGCGGTAATCAGAGAGAATGTATCTGACTGGAGGAGTGTTACTAACGGAGTACCGCAGGGTTCAGTTCTTGCACCAGTAATGTTCATCGTCTACATAAACGATCTACCAGAAGGAATACAGAATTATATGAACATGTTTGCTGATGATGCTAAGATAATAGGAAGGATAAGCAACTTAGATGATTGTCATGCCCTTGAAGATGACCTGGACAAAATAAGTATATGGAGCAGCACTTGGCAAATGAAATTTAATGTGAATAAATGCCATGTTATGGAATGTGGAATAGGTGAACATAGACCCCACACAACCTATAAATTATGTGAGAATTCCTTAAAGAATTCTGATAAAGAAAGAGATCTAGGGGTGGTTCTAGATAGAAAACTATCACCTGAGGACCACATAAAGAACGTTGTGCGAGGAGCCTATGCCACGCTTTCTAACTTCAGAATTGATTTATATACATGGATGGCGAAATACTAAAGAAATTGTTCACGACTTTTGTTAGGCCAAAGCCATAATATGCAGCGGTTTTATGGTGCCCATATCTTAAGAAGCACATCAACAAACTGGAAAAGGTGCAAAGACATGCTACTAAGTGGCTCCCAGAACTGAAGGGCAAGAGCTATGAGGAGAGGTTAGAGGCATTAAATATGCCAAAACTAGAAGACAGAAGAAAAAGAGGTGATATGATCACTACCGCCAGTGTTGAATAGTTTATCCTTGTTTACCCGGTCGATTCCCCTGAGGATTTTGTAGGTTGTGATCATGTCTCCCCTTACTCTTCTGTCTTCCAGTGTCGTAAGGTGCATTTCCCGCAGCCTTTCCTCGTAACTCATTCCTCTTAGTTCTGGGACTAGTCTAGTGGCATACCTTTGGGCTTTTTCCAGCTTCGTCTGGAAAACAGTTCGGCTTCGGCAGTTCTGATGTTAGCCAGCCTCGCGTACGCCGCAGATGTTATTCTTTTGATGTGGGCTTCAGGAGACAGGGGTGATGTGATATCAACTCCTAGATCTTTCTCTCTATCCGTTTCATGAAGGATTCCATCTCCCATTCTGTATCCTGTGTCTGGCCTCCTGTTTCCACTGCCTAGTTTCATTACCTTACTAGGTAATGGTAACCTTACTAGGTAATGAAATACCTAGGTAATTTACTCGGGTTGAACTTTAGTAGCCATTTGTTGGACCATTCATGCAGTGTGTCTAGGTCATCTTGTAGTCTCATACTGTCTTCCTCCGTCTTAATCCTCCTCATAATTTTTGCATCATCAGCAATGAGAGGAATGATTCTATACCATCTGGGAGATCATTTACATATAAGAAACAGTATGGGTCCAAGGACTGAACCCTGCGGGACCCCACTGGTGACGTATCGCCAATCTGAGACCTCACCCCGCACAGTGACTCGCTGCCTTCTGTTACTTAAGTACTCCCTTATCTAATGCGCTTGAGCTGCCTTCTGTTACGTAAGTACTCCCTTATCCAATGGAGTACCTTCCCTTTCACTCCTGCCTGCATCTCCAGCTTTCGCACTAGTCTGTGGTGTGGCACTGTGTGAAAGGCTTTCTGCCAATCCATAAATATGCAGTCAGCCCACCCCTCTCTTTCTTGTCTGATTCTTGTTGCCTGATCGTAGAATTCAATTAATCCTGTGAGGCATGACTTGCCATCCCTGAAACCATGTTGGTGTTGTGACACTAAGTTCCTTCGCTCCAGATGTTCGATTACCTTTTTTCGCACAATTTTCTCCATTAGCTTGCATGGTATGCAAGTTAGGAACACTAGCCTGTAGTTTAGTACCTCCTGTCTATCCCCCCTTCTTGTATATCGGGACCACATTTGCCGCCTTCCAAATTTCTGGCAGTTCACCTGATTTGTTATACACCATGGAGAGTGGCAGGCACAGTGCTTCTGCTCCTTCCTTTAGTATCCATGGCGATATTCCATCCAGGCCTATAGGCTTTGTCACATCCAACTCTAGCAAAAGCTTCCTTACATCTCCACTGGTAATCTCAAATTCCTCTAGTGGTGCCTGGTTAATTATTCCTTCTCTTATCTCTGGAACTTCTCCTTGCTCTAATGTGAAGACTTCCTGGAATTCCATATTGAGTTCCTCGCACACGTATTTGTTGTTTGTAGTGAATCTGTCTGCCCCTATCCTTAGTTTCCTTACCTGTTGTCTTTCTCCTGATGTGGCTGTGCAGCAATTTGTGTTGGGTCTTGTATTTGTATTTTGTATTTGTATTTGTAATTTGTATTTTTTTTTTTTTTTTGTGTGTGTGTGTGTGTGTGTGTGTGTGTGTGTGTGTGTGTACTCACCTAATTGTGCTTGCATGGGTTGAGCTCTGGCTCTTTGGTCCCGCCTCTCAACCGTCAATCAACAGGTGTACAGATTCCTGAGCCTATTGGGCTCTATCATATCTACACTTGAAACTGTGTATGGAATCGGCTTCCACCACATCACTTCCTAATGCATTCCATTTGTCAACCACTCTGACACTAAAAAAGTTCTTTCTAATATCTCTGTGGCTCATTTTGGCGCTCAGTTTCCACCTGTGTCCCCTTGTGCGTGTGCCCCTTGTGTTAAATAGCCTGTCTTTATCTACCCTATCAATTCCCTTGAGAATCTTGAATGTAGTGATCATGTCCCCCCTAACTCTTCTGTCTTCCAGCGAAGTGAGGTTCAATTCCCGCAGTCTCTCCTAGTAGCTCATACCTCTCAGCTCGGGTACTAGTCTGGTGGTAAATCTTTGAACTTTTTCCAGTTTAGTCTTATCCTTGACTAGATATGGACACCATGCTGGGGCTGCATACTCCAGAATTGGCCTGACATATGTGGTATACAAAGTTCTGAATGATTCTTTACACAAATTTCTGAATGCCGTTCGTATGTTGGCCAGCCTGGCATATGCCGCTGATGTTATCCTCTTGATATGTGCTGCAGGAGACAGGTCTGGCGTGGTATCAACTCCCAAGTCTTTTTCTTTCTCTGACTCCTGAAGGATTTCCTCTCCCAGATGATACCTTGTATTTGGCCTCCTGCTCCCTACACCTATCTTCATTACATTACATTTGGTTGGGTTGAACTCTAACAACCACTTGTTCGACCATTCTTTCAGCTTGTCTAGGTCTTCTTGAAGCCTCAAACAGTCCTCTTCTGTCTTAATCCTTCTCATAATTTTGGCATCATCCGCAAACATTGAGAGAAATGAATCTATACCCTCCGGGAGATCATTTACATATATCAGAAACAAGATAGGACCGAGTACAGAGCCCTGTGGGACTCCACTGGTGACTTCACGCCAATCAGAGGTCTCACCCCTCACCGTAACTCTCTGCTTCCTATTGCTTAGATACTCCCTTATCCACTGGAGCACCTTACCAGCTACACCTGCCTGTCTCTCCAGCTTATGTACCAGCCTCTTATGCGGTACTGTGTCAAAGGCTTTCCGACAATCCAAGAAAATGCAGCCCGCCCAGCCCTCTCTTGCTTAATCTGTGTCACCTGGTCATAGAATACTATTAAGACAGTCAGGCAAGATTTACCCTCCCTGAACCCATGTTGTCGATTTGTCACGAAGTCCCTTCTCTCCAGATGTGCTACTAGGTTTTTTCTCACTATCTTCTCCATCACCTTGCATGGTATACAAGTCAAGGATACTGGCCTGTAGTTCAGTGTTATGTGTGTGTGTGTGTGTGTGTGTGTGTGTGTGTGTGTGTGTGTGTGTGTGTGTGTGTGTGTGTGTGTGTGTGTGTGTGTGTGTGTGTGTGTGTGTGTGTGTTTAGGTGTCGGTGTCTCCGTGTAACGTCTGAGGCAGAAGCCATGTCATCTGCCTCAACAGCCAAATGCCAATACGTAAAATTATCCTACGGTATATCGTTTACATAAAAGGTCAATAAACCCTGAAGCACAAAAGTAGAGCCATCTCCCTTCTTTACTAATCTACCAATATTCGTTTGCATTCACTCCTTATACTAACTGTGAATTACACTAACCGGTGTGTGATGTTTTGACCAATGAGACTCCTCGTTACACAGCGCCTATTCATTCATAATCTAACCCACTACTACGACAACAAATGCGGCGTTTCCATTGTGTACGTTCCACTGATTTGAGGGGTAAAGGTATACTTTCCCTCGACTGTACTAATTATATTCCACTATATATGTACCTGCTGTAATAAAAGGGTCTTACATGCCCATCTTGAGGGTTATCTTGAGATGATTTCGGGGCTTAGTGTCCCCGCGGCCCGGTCCTCAACCAGGTCTCCACCCCCAGGAAGCAGCCCGTGACAGCTGACTAACTCCCAACTACCTATTTACTGCTAGGTAACAGGAGCATCAGGGTGAAAGAAACTCTGCCCATAGTTTCTCGCCGGCGCCCGGGATCGAACTCGGGACCACAGGATCACGCGTCCAGTGTTCTGTCCACTCAGCCACCGGCTCCCACAAAAAAGCAAAACAAGTAACGAAAGTCCTGTATTCCTCAAATCAACAACACCTGACGCTATTACTTCGTTCGTAAATCATTTACGGCTTCACGAGCACTATGCTGCAACCCGTTCTCGCACTTGCTAATAGTCAATATTGGCTTATTTAATAAGTGCATATGTGACATACTAATTGATTGTGAATATTTTAGTTTACCTTGAAAAGCTTCATAGAAAACACCGACCTCACCTAACCTTCTTAGTATGTTAAGATAAGCATCTTATTGCTTCTTAATTACAATTATTATTTAACCTATACCTTTGATAGGTTAAGCTTACACTGATGACTCTGTTCAAATGTCAACAGGTCGTACTGCAACAGCCTGTAACATATACCCAGACAACAGATGTACACAGACCACTAGTGCAAGACTATACCACTGGCTTCGTTACACACATACAGCATTACCTGCAGTTGAAAACACAAACTGGAACTGTCTCTATTTTCCGCTTGTTACAACTTGTAATAAAGTTGTTACATCTTGGCTTAATGTGTTTATGACGTATTAGAACGTTGTTACAACTTGCTATATTGGTTGCTATAACTGGTTAGGAGCTGATAAAACTTGTTCGAACGTTGTACCAACGTCGTATTTTCGGTGTGTGTTTGGCGTGAACTTGCCACTAACATACTGAAAAATACAAGGGTAATTTTCTGTGATTCAAAGTCAGCTGTTCGAGTACTTGAAAACCCAACATGCAAAACAGGTGCTAGGAATGTTGTAACATTCATTTTAAATAACATAAATGACATACAGAAGAAGAGTTTCAGAGTCACATTTGTATGAATACCATCTCACATAAGTGTTGTCCAGCATTATGATGAGGATAAGGTAACTAAAGCTGCATGTGGTATACCTGAAGTAGAGCTACACCAAGGTATTCCATTCTCTCTTGTCATAACCACAATATTTTAGGAAACTAAAGGGCTGATAGTCGTGCAGACACTGACACTGAAAGGGTAAAAAAAACACTAGTATAGACATAATATGTTTAGAACCCAGTACTATTTTTTTTTTTGAGATATATACAAGAGTTGTTATATTCTTGTACAGTCACTAGTACGCGTAGCGTTTCCGGCAGGTCCCTGGAATACGATCCCCGCCGCTCAGGCGGGGATCGTATATTCGATCGTATTCTCGTATATTCGTATATTCGATATTCGTATATGTACGGACAGAACAAAACAAGAATGTGAACACCAGAGAGACATTAGAAATGTGTGTAGAATAATAACCCCCCCCACATTGTTTGAGTTAGGAAAACACTATTTTTCCATGGAATAGCCCATGTTCTATGGGCTGCCTGCTGCCCTAAAACCCATGGAACAGCCTACCTGCTGACGCCGTAAATGACAAAATGCTATTGAATTTTAAAATCCACCTTGAAAATATAAAGACAATTGGGGGACCTTTGACAAGCCACCGGCTTTCTGTCACTGTCGAGGCCACTTGAGTATTTGTGGCCCTCGGGTAAATTAGTAAGTCAGTCCTTCAAATTTACCAAGAGTTTACCAGGAGAGAAAGGTACATTTTCTTTCAAACAGCGTTAAGAGAAAACGGTACATTTCATGGATAGCTATAATATTTTGACTGCAGGAACACAGATTTAAATAAATTTCCAAATTTAAGCACTGTTAATTCAAATAAGATTTTTTAAATAACCTTCAACATAAAAACGCCATTTCAAGCATTAAAAAGCAGAGAAAAATAATAACTTCCATTATTTATAACACATATTGATGACATTAAATATAACTTAACATATCGAAATAATTAAGTCTTTGAGAGTGTTTCGGCCAAGGAACATATATACTCTGAGAGGTGTACCACATTTGTCTGTATAGACAAATGTATGAGCTACGAGGAGAGACTACGGGAAGTAAACCTCACATCGCTAGAAGACAGAAGAGTTAGGGGGGATATGATCACCACGTACAAGATTCTCAGAGGAATTGACAGGGTAAAAAGACAGGCTATTTAACACAAGGGGCACACGTACTAGGGGACACAGGTGGAAATTGAGTGCCCAAATGAGCCACACAGATATTAGAACATTTTTTTTTTAGTGTCAGAGTGGTTGACAAATGGAATGCATTAGGCAGTGATGTGGTGGAGGTTGACTCCATACACGTTTCAAGTGTAGACATGATGGAGTCCAATAGGCTCAGGAACCTGTACACCACTTGATTGACAGTTGAGAGGCGGGACCAAAGAGCCAGAGCTCAATCCCCGCAAGCACAAATAGGTGAGTACAGTCAGATTTAACAAAAGTATACTGGTTGGGTTCTTTAATAAGCCATTGTTGTGATCTTATTAAACATAAAGAGATGGATTACCTTAAAAGCCCATTACCAATTTTTCTATTTTCTTTAGCGACGGAAATATTCCCGTTTCAACAGAGGTGTACACTCTACCTTCCTCCTCTGTGTATACACACAGTTTACTTCAGTCCTTGAATATACACACAGTTTACTTCAGTCCTTGACTATACATACAGTTTACTTCAGTCCTTGACTATACAGTTTACTTCAGTCCTTGACTATATATACAGTTTACTTCAGTCCTTGACTATACACACAGTTTACTTCAGTCCTTGACTATACACACAGTTTACTTCAGTCCTTGACTATACACAGTTTACTTCAGTCCTTGACTATACACACAGTTTACTTCAGTCCTTGACTATACAGTTTACTTCAGTCCTTGATTATACAGTTTACTTCAGTCCTTGACTATACACACAGTTTACTTCAGTCCTTGACTATACACAGTTTACTTTAGTCCTTGACTATACCCACAGTTTACTTCAGTCCTTGACTATGATTAAGTGTTGGTGCTTTGTCAGTAAATAAGATATTGCGATGGTGTTAACCCTCCAGAGGTTGTCAAGGCTTAGATCCAACATCAAACGCGCAATCATTTCTTAGGAGTCGTTTGATAATAGTCTTGAGTAATTAGATATAGTCTGGCCATAGGGGTGTTAGATAGGCAGTGTTGGATATAGACCTATGCTACATCAGACGCTATCTGAATGAGGGTTCATATGGGGCCCCTGACAGGGGTATGTTATCATAATTTAGCTGGTATTAGATGAGGTACCCGGCTGTGCCCGGGACACTTCCCCCCTCCTTCAATTTACTCCCCACAACAGCCCCCTTGGAGGGTAGAAATAGCCTAAGCGTCTATCCCTTTGAGATGTATTTATGGTCTCTATAAATGTACTTGATCTTGAACATCCCCCTTTTCACTCATTTTCCAATTCCTCCTTCCTCATCTCTACCCTCTTCCACCTTCTCTACCCCTCTCTCCTTCCCTCTTCCCTCTATCCCTTGTCCCCAACATCTCCCTTTCCTTCCCTCTCTCCCATATCCCTTCTCTCTCTCTCTCTGTATTTTGGGTTTGTATTATCACTGGAGGTCGGGTGTTCGAGACTTTTAGTGCCTAGGTGAAAGAAATTTGACTATACACGGTAATGTAGTAAGCAGTATACATATATACATACATAATCCTTCTGAAGATGTATTATTAAATACGCAAGTACTTATTGGAAATTCCTGTCTTAATCCTTCCTTCGTGGTCTGACAATGTCACATTGTTCATCATGTGTTAATTTCTTCGTGATTTACACATATACATACCTACATATATAAATATTTAGGGGTACCACCTCTGGTGCAATTGTGGGGACCCATAGCCTCGGGGAAGGGAATAAACAGCATTCCCGAAACGAAAGGCTATGCGTGTTAGTGGCTTTGCAAGAATGTCAGAACACCAATGTTATGTACTCTCACAAACCCAATGTACCTTCTTGTATATAAATAAATAAAACATAAATAAATTCTGAGAAAATCTTGTCGTTTAACTCTAAATACATAAGGGTAATGGCTTCTTCCATCCCTATTTTAATTTACAGTTAAATACTTTATTAAGTTAAGAGTTACAAAACTGACCGTTTATATTGTTTATAAAATATGAATATTAAAATGTGAAAAAAATTTTTTTTTTGGTCTATAGATTTCTTCGAACTCCTCCGATGTCCAGCAGGAATCGAGGATGCGGTGGGCAACTACCTTCTGGATCGCTACACTGAGGCGCTGAAAAAGGAAGCTTGCCGCTCTAGGGGCCTCTTATTGTTTCGACGAGCTTGGAACCCAGATCTTTGAGAAACCTTCTTGCACTCTCTCCCCATTATCCTACGGTCTCCGATCTAGCAGGAACGAAGTTGCACCGGCGGTCTGTTTCCCTGTACTTGTCTTATTTTCCTTTTCCTCTGAGAGTGGCAGCGGCTCCTGCTTGACCAAGAGAGTACCCACATACACTACCCACACAAGTTTAGTTCCACTGCCAGAAATCCTCCATTCCTCCACAGGCATTGTACTCACCTAGTTGGGCTTGCGGGGGTAGAACTTCGGCTCTTTGGTCCCGACTCTCAACTGTCAATCAACTGGTGTACAGATTCTTGAGCCTACTGGGCTCTGTCATATCTACATTTAAAACTTGTGTATGGAGTCAGTCTCCATCACTTTACTCCCTAATCATTAGGGCCTAATGCATTCCATTTGTTAACTGCTCTGAAGTGATTGAGTAATTCCATCCGGTGGACCAACAAAGGCAGTAGAGAATTACGGTACATGCCCTACCCATGAGTCATAGTCTTCTTGTATCCTATGTATGTATGTACTTTTGCTTAAATCAAAATTATTAATATATTATTATAATTATACATAGCGTTTCCTGCTCGAAACGCTATGCGTGGTAGTGGCTGTACAAGAATGTAAGAGCTCTTGTATATATATAAATATTAGTGTTGCATTTATTCTGCAACAATAAATGTTACCCATGAATACGTAGATGATGACCGTTTTCTATCATGACCAGTTAGAGAAAACGAGTCTACATTTCAGAGGAACTAATATATATTTTCAAATTCATAACTACGCTCTTATTTATTTATTTATTACAATGGGTTTGTGAGAGTACATAACACTGGTGTTCTTGTATTCTTGCAAAGCCACTAACACGCATGACGTTTCGGGTAGGTGCTCAAGAGCTCATAGCTGTTTAATAAGTGCAATGTCCTCATGATTGAGGAAAGATGTATAGGTTTCGAAAGTGGGTTCGTAAATGCTTGATGAGTCCTGGCTGCATTAATACCGACTGCTTTACCCCCCCTGACAGACTTACCACCGACTGGAGCGGAGAAACAAAACTGTTGTGGCTCCTAAAATCAATCACATTACTATGGCGGGCTTGGCCACCTTACACAACAATATGGTGGGCTTGGCTACCTTACACCACAATATGGTGGGCTTGGCCACCTTACACAACAATATGGTGGGCTTGGCCACCTTACACAACAATATGGTGGGCTTGGCTACCTTACACAACAATATGGTGGGCTTGGCTACCTTACACAACAATATAGTGGGCTTGGCTACCTTACACAACAATATGGTGGGCTTGGCTACCTTACACAACAATATGGTGGGCTTGGCTACCTTACACAACAATATAGTGGGCTTGGCTACCTTACACAACAATATGGTGGGCTTGGCTACCTTACACAACAATATGGTGGGCTTGGCTACCTTACACAACAATATGGTGGGCTTGGCTACCTTACACAACAATATGGTGGGCTTGGCTACCTTACACAACAATATGGTGGGCTTGGCTACCTTACACAACAATATGGTGGGCTTGGCTACCTTACACAACAATATGGTGGGCTTGGCTACCTTACACAACAATATCTACAGCATCACTCTGTTGCATTTTAACACAGAAATGCTTGAGAACAGAACTAAATTTCACCGATTTTTTCCCAGATTTCAGATTTTTTTTATAATTGTTAAGAATTTTCCGTATAATGTCTATATCATGTCGTAAATCTATCCCCCTATAAACACAAAAATGTAAACAATATAATCATTCTGTTAATTACCGTAACATGACAAAACAATTCTTTAAAAATATAATTGGTACTTATCCATCTAATGACTGTTGTTAATTCTGCCATGAAATCCATTTATGAAATAAGAGGTTATTTACGTCTGGCATTCGGCAGAGATGAAGAGATGCTGCCTTTATATTTCTGAGACGCCTATGCCAAGATTGGCTGAATTGGTTAAGGTTTATCACCCTCTGGAGGGCCATTAATTACCCCCCCCCAAGAGTTTACCAACCAACCAGCAAGTCCTGAACATAGTCCAGGATGAAAGTAAAGTCCCATTGTATACACACACACCGAGAAGCTGAGTATATAGCTCTCAGTATACACATGTCCCCAACGCGTGTCAGGGTATATATTATTCAGCTAATTGCTACCATACTGGGGGTCTTTGAAGCCAGGTGAGCATTGTTTCGGTGGCGAGCTCGTCCGGTCATTATTCCGTAGCGCTGGACCTCGCCTTGTCTGTTCTTGCTGGGAGAAAACAACAGTTGTCTTTATGAGCGCGTGTTCGAGCCGCAGCTGGGGAATGATTGTTGAATAATTTGGCTTTTCGAAAGGGGTGGAGGTGGGGGATTGGTGGCGAGGTGAGGAGGGAGGGATATGGGTAAAGGGGGATGTTGGGAGGGTAATGAGATAAAAGAGGGGGGGGGGGGGCGGCGGCGGGGGTAGAGAGGCATTGAACAGGAGATACGGAGAAGATAATCACAAAAGTTTCACCTTGTCTGTGGCGACCATTCATATTCATATCCATATATATATATATATATATATATATATATATATATATATATATATATATATATATATATATATATATATATATATATATATACAGACATGTCGGATATCTGGCTATCAGTCCAGATAAACTTATTTATACTTAAAATCAGTTAAATTTAAATGTGATGACATTCATCATAATTCAATGTGTCGGGGGGCAGGAAGCCAGCGTGTATTCATACACGTTAGGCTTTTATGGAGGTTCAAGTGTCTGGCCTCCAACCTTGGACAAAGTAAACAGATAAAACAGATAATCTTTCTATTAGCTACAGATGGTAGCTGCATAAATGACCAGTTACCTAAATATGTTAAACTGTCCACACTCTCTGCAACGACTAGCACTGATACAGACTGTTCCTTACCTGTTACCCACTACGACTTTCCATTCATTGTCTTAACTGTTTCCAGTCTGTTAGGTATACTTTTACCCAGTCGATAAAGTTTCTAGTGACTTCTGTGTTATCATTTTTTTACAATAGCTTCATGTGTGAAGAGAATGAAGGACGTTTTGGCAACCCGGGAACTACCGGTTAGTTAAACCTTTTACCTTCTGCTATCTTTTACTAGCTGGAAGGGAAGGGAACTATCAGGGGGAAAGCGCCAAAGTCACGACGACTATATTGCACTTGTTAGGGATCAGGATAAGGATTTGGGATGGAACGGGGAGGGGAGGGGGGGGGGGAGGAAGGAATGGTGTCCAACTACTTGGACGGTCGGGGATTGAACGCCGACCTGCAGGAAGCGAGGCAATCGCTCTACCATCCACCCCAAGTGGTTGGGAATGTAGCTAGCGTCTCAAGTCACTTTAACAGTGAGTCACTATATAATAATAATAATAATGATAATAATGATAATAATGATAATAATAATAATAATAATAATAATAATAATAATAATAATAATAATAATAATAATAATAATGTTTATTCAGGTAAAAAGTAAATACATACAAAATGAGTTACAAACAGAATGTTGGAGTTGTAGATAGAGGTAGTATATAGTATGCCTAAGGCCAGTAGTACACACAGCTTTACGGGCAGTCACTGTATGCAACAATCACTGTCCTATCACTGTGTTATTGTTTCTGTATCACTCATCGCTGAACGGAATACGACCCAATACGGAATGATGCCAGAGGTCCCACAGGAAGACAACACAGTCAATAAGGAGTCTCACCTCGGGTCATACGGCTGAGAGGGGCTATCAAAACTCAGACCCCTTCATCCCCTTTTCCCCAAGTCTGTAAGGGGGGGCCTGAAAAATCAACCTCCAGGGCCCTAAAGGAGCTATGATAACCCGGCACCCACGGGTCCGAAAGGAAACGTACTAAAGCTTCAAGATATGAACCAAATTCCTAAATTTGTCATAGTGTGGTGGTAGTAACACTAGTAGTAGTGGTGGTGGTAGTGGTGGTGGGAGTAACACTAGTGATGAATGCTTGTCCAGTCTGCCTGTCTGCTCCCAATCTTGCCGTGAATGACACCCTGGCTCTCTACCTCTCTCTATATATATCTACTCCACAACCTTTCTACATCATTGACTCCATGCTAACCTTTTTTCCCTACCTCCACGCCTGCCTTCCTTACTCCATGTATACCTGCTTTTCTCTATATCTGCTTCTTTATCCTTCTGCTTCTCTGTTTACCTGCCTCTTTGTCGACCAACTTCCCTGCCTTCCTGGTCCTTTGTCTCTCTAATTCCTTGTTTCTCTACCTCTCCTCTTACCCTATCTAAATATTTGATTAGCTATTCCCCTGCCTACTTACCTTATTCTGTATATCAAACCTCCCGGCATGCCTGCTTACCTTCTTTCCTGGCTCTCTTTATACTTATTTATCTCCATAATTTTTGCATTCTACCCTTCCTGTCCACTTGATTTCCCGAATGATGCCCTGACTGCTTGCTTCCATACCTGCCAGTCTTCCTGTCTGTCTGTCTGCCTGCCTGCCATCCTGCCTGCCTGTCTGTCTGCCTGCCAGCCAGCCTGCCTGCCTGCCTGCCTGCCTGCCGCCCTCCCTGCCTGCCTGCCTGCCTGCCTGCCTGCCTGCCTACCTGCCTCCTTGCCTGCCTGCCTGCCTGCTTGCCTGCTTGCCTGCCTGCCTGCCTGCTTGCCTGCCTGCCTGCCTGCCTGCCTGCCTGCCTGCCTGCCTCCTTGCCTGCCTCCTTGCCTGCCTGCCTGCCTCCTTGCCTGCCTGCCTGCCTCCTTGCCTGCCTGCCTGCCTGCCTGCTTGCCTGCCTGCCTGCCTGCCTGCCTGCCGCCCTCCCTGCCTGCCTGCCTGCCTGCCTGCCTACCTGCCTCCTTGCCTGCCTGCCTGCCTGCTTGCCTGCCTGCCTGCCTGCCTGCTTGCCTGCCTGCCTGCCTGCCTGCCTCCTTGCCTGCCTCCTTGCCTGCCTGCCTGCCTCCTTGCCTGCCTGCCTGCCTCCTTGCCTGCCTGCCTCCCTACCCTGCCTGCCTGCCTGCCTGCCTCCTTGCCTGCCTGTCTGCCTGCCTGCCTGCCTCCCTACCCTGCCTGCCTGCCTGCCTGCCGCCCTGCTTGCCTGCCTGCCTGCCGCCCTGCCTGCCTGCCTGCCTCCCTGCTACCCTCCAAAAAGGGAGCTGTGTAAAGGGCGTGACAGGTCGAGCTGACTTTATGATCCTGTGGAGCCTTTTGTCTCTGAATCCTTCCTTTTCAAACTTCGTCTGCTGGAAACTTCCTCAGACCACCGCCACAATGCCTCTCCCTTCCTCTCCCTCGCCTCCCCTGGCCCGACTCCCATCCCCCTCCCCCTTCCCTCCTTTCCCTTACCCCATCCTTCCATTGAAAGCGTTTCGATCCCCCACCTTTGTTACAAGTTCGAGACGCATTACTTGAGAGGCGTGGGAGGAAGAGGAAGAAAGAAAGTGGGAGGGGAAGGAGGGGGAGGGGGAGGAGGGGGAGAAGAAGCAGGGGGAAAAACATAAGGCTGAGAGGGTCATTAGGGCTTCTTGCGACTATAGAACATAGTCATGATGACAGGCAAACCACTGACACAATTCTCTCCAGCCCCCCCTCCCCTACCCCACTCAAAAATCCTTACCCACTCCCCCCTCCCCTTACCTCTTTCCCCTTTTATGATCTCTATCTCCCCTTGTCACTAGGCCAAGACGTTCTCACCGACAAGAGAAGAAGGATTTGATCTTCTGGCATCTATCGAATGTGGGAGCTTTTGAATACGGACAAACCACCACAATACCCCCCCCCCCCTTTCCTTTCTTCTTCTTCCACCCCCTACCATTATAAGAGATGCGACTCCATCCCCCCAACACATTTCTTGGTTGCAAGTTCGAGCCGTTCTTTCTGAAAAGGAGGCGGATTTGATCTTCTTGCGTCTATAGAATCTGATGGATCCGAGTCGGTTATTTCTGTGTGTGTGTGTGTGTGTGTGTGTGTGTGTGTGTGTGTGTGTGTGTGTGTGTGTGTGTGTGTGTGTGTGTGTGTGTAAATGACTTCTCCTTTCTGTCCGTCTTGTCGAGGTGCTCCGTAGATCCGTGGGTGTTGACAGTAAGATCTGAGTTCGGTGTAGTGGTAAGGTCTCTCTCTCTCTCTCTCTCTCTCTCTCTCTCTCTCTCTCTCTCTCTCTCTCTCTCTCTCTCTCTCTCTCTCTCTCTCTCTCTCTCTCTCTCTCTCTCTCTCTCTCGTGTGTATGTGTGTGTGAATCACTTACTCAGCTACGAGATTCTTGTCAAAGGAAAGAGCGGACAAGCGTAAGAGAGATAGGACGATAAAGACGGGAACAGGAAAACCACCTGATGTATGAACAGCAGACAGGAAGACAGGGAAAGAGAACATGGGGAATGAATGACGCTGACAAAGGTATGATGGATGTAGATAGGAGAAGGAGCGAGAGGAAAGAGAAAGGTAAAGAGGGAGTGCAACTTGGAATAAATGAATTATTAACAAAATAATGAAGGAAAGATAATATTGATAGAATATGCCTCTGAGACGAATAAATAGATATGGGGAGTAGAACGAAAGTAGAAGTAGAACTCGGAACCATTGAGTTGGACAAACCGGAAAACTATTTTTTACTTGTGTTGCTGTGACAAACTAACCTAACTTAACCTAACCCTCCTAGGCCTTAATACACGATATCTGAGGCCTAATATAGTACACATGTGTGCTAAACTTGGCCTAGGAATATTTAGGTTGATTTTTTTAGCTTCATTTATTGTAAAAGAATTCCTTACTAGTCAGTATACTACTATCTAAAGGTTTAGTACGTACGAATTATGACTACTGACGACAGTCACATTAGGTACTATCTAAACAGGAGGATGGCTTGCCTCCCTCAGCTGACTCCCCCCCCCCCCTTTCATCTTCCCTCCCCCCTCCCCCCTCCTTCATCTTCCCTCCCCACCCACAGTTGACACCCCCCTCCCCCCCCCCCCTTCACCTTCCCTCCCCACCCACAGCCTCGGTTGGGGAACGTCGATAGGCCTAAATTACAGGCTTTCCTATACACGTGTACTCACCAAATTGTGCTTGCGGGGGTTGAGCTCTGGCTCTTTGGTCCCGCCTCTCAACTATGAATCTATTACAAGCGGTAAAAGGTTATACACGGACGGACAAGACGTCACAATAAGTTCATAAGCATAACGACAACTGCAGAAGGCCTTACACGACGGACAGAAGGAGGTGCCATAGACACCAGAGCACCGGGACCCCCGTGGGACGGGTTGTGGCCGTCAGTCTTCCTGTCCTCTACGTGATATGCAACACCTATCTAGCGGCAGAAGGTGTTGCATCTCTATGCAACACCTACCTAGCGGCAGGAGTTGCATCTCTATGCAACACCTACCTAGCGGCAGGTGTTGCATCTCTATGCAACACCTACCTAGCGGCAGGTGTTGCATCTCTACACAACACCTCTGCAAAAAGTGTCACATGACGTTCCAGTTCAGACTATGAGTCACAATAACGTGGCTAAAGTATGTTGACCAGACCACACACTAGAAGGTGAAGGAACGACGACGTTTCGGTCCGTCCTGGACCATTCTCAAGTCGATTGTGAATGGACTTGAGAATGGTCCAGGACGGACCGAAACGTCGTCGTCCCTTCACCTTCTAGTGTGTGGTCTGGTCAACGTTCCAGTTCAATTCACCAGCTTACAAAACGCCTCAAGATATCCTTTCACACCGTGGTAACCCCTTAACTACCCCATCTATATCGATAAGACGGAATGTCTGTATATCTGTCCGTCCAAAGTTAGAGGATCCCGCTCTCTCGATTCCCCTTCCTTAAAAATCTAGCGGTTTAGCTTTCCCAAAAGCGCCATAAGCTAGGCTCCCGACTTATGCTTCCGGAACTGACAATCATTAAGCCCAGGAAACGTCAATATTGTAGTGTTTTTGCTTCCTCTAAGCCACTGCAGTTTTTACGCTAGGGTCGACTGGGTAAAAATGGAGTGCGCTCATCAAGTGGACAGGTTGAAGACAGAGCGGTGGAAAGAATCCCTTTGGTAGAGTTAATCCTTGTCTTGGTAGGTAAAGTGTTGGCTCTCTCCTAATTGGCTCTGGCATCTTATCTTGCACATTGTAGTCAATAAAAACTAACCATATTACCACTCGCAGCTGCTTAGCAACGTTAGTCATGCGGCTCTTAGCACCGAAGCTTCTAGAAGGGTATTGAATTCGCCATTATAGTAAGACATCGACGAACAAATGAAATCTGAACAAAGTAGACACGCCTTAAAACATCCTAATCCTGCCCCTAATATTATACATATTTGGCTATTACTGCACAAGGCGGTACGGAGATCGTCCTTATCATTCACAGGCAAGTGGAAAGAGACGAGAGGTCCAGGAGGCCATATTCACGAAAGCAGTTACGCAAACACTTTACGAACGTGTACAGCTTTCCTCAATTTTTAACGGCTTTGGTTACATTTATTAAACAGTTTACAAGCATGAAAACGTTCCATTCAACTGTTGTTATTGTTATAAACAGCCTCCTGGTGCTTCCGAGCTCATTAACTGTTTAATAATTGGAAACAAAGCCGCCAAAGATTGAAAAAAAAGATGTACAGGTTCGTAAGTGCTTGCGTAACTGCTTCGTGAATCTGGCCCCCAGGATCTGTTCTGTTGTTCAATTGTCAGAAAATTCTCACCTAATTTACTTGTGTTTCCACTGTCTGGGGGCGGCCCAACCACTTGGGCTGGACGGTAGAGCGACAATCTCGCTTCATGCAGGTCGGCGTTCAATCCCCAACCGTCCGTAAGTGGCTGGGCACCATTCCTTCGGCGGAAGAGAGGCGCCGATTTGATTTAAATTAAGAAAGTCTGCTCAAACGTCTCGCCCTGGCCAGGAATCGAACTGAGGCCTAATTAGCTTGCGTCGACCACTGTGTCACATTTACCCATCTCAAAACATAAAGTATGAAGTATTAGGGGGAAAATGCACAGCAACACGTCCACGACCACATTCGTAGAGCTTTTGATGTTTTAATAACTGCAGTGATGTTCGTATAGCACTAGACTCCTGCTAATTCTCTAGTCAGCATGCTTTCATACCATGTAATAGTGCTAGTTAGTATGCCTCTATGTAAGACAATAATCCTAACTAGCATGCTTCAATACCAAGTAATAGTACTAGTTAGTGTGTCTCTATGCAAGACAATAATCCTTGCTAGCATGCTTCAATACGAGGTAATAGTACTAGTTAGTGTGTCTCTATGCAAGGCAATAATCCTAGCTAGCATGCTTCAATACCATGTAATAGTGCTAGTTAGTATGCCTCTATGTAAGACAATAATCCTAACTAGCATGCTTCAATACCAAGTAATAGTACTAGTTAGTGTGTCTCTATGCAAGACAATAATCCTTGCTAGCATGCTTCAATACGAGGTAATAGTACTAGTTAGTATGCCTCTATGCAAGGCAATAATCCTAGCTAGCATGCTTCAATACCATGTAATAGTGCTAGTTAGTATGCCTCTATGTAAGACAATAATCCTTGCTATCATGCTTCAATACCATGTAATTAATCAAAGTAGTTAGCAACCCACCACAGGATGTAATACCCAAACTGATCTGTTTGAAAAATAAGTTGGATATTTAAATTATTATCCCTGGTTGCTATTCTTGAGCTTAATTCATGATGATTTGCACATATTTGAAGTTTTTAAATGTTGTTATTTCGTACGGAAATTTGACCATAAGGTCAAAGCTTATGGTCAAATAATACCAGTTACCGGGCCTCCACACAGTGTACTTATATTATGGGATGAACAAATCCACAAAGGCCGTGACGAGGGTTCGAGCCTCGTCACGGCCCTTGTGGATTTGTTCATTTGATGCATCACGCTATTGTGATTTCTGTGTGAATACTATGGGATGTACTGACTTAGAATTTAAATAACGAAGTTCCTTCGTCTCACATCAATATCGAAGTTTTACAGAACCAACATCAATGAAGAAATATAACGCATTCCACACACTTATGGTTCAAAAGTAACGAGGTTTCGGTCCGTTCTGGACAATAATTAAGTCGTCATGAAACAATGAGCGTGCAGGACGGACCATATATAAGGTGTTCAAGTTCATTTCATTGTATATATTGGTTATTAGTTCCGGCCTCGTTATTGTGACTTCTTTTTCAAAATTGTGTTGATGTGACAAGAACTTCTTGGAGAAGTACATTGATGAGGGGTCGATACTCTTCACATTGCTTCCGTATATAGAACCTTAGGTTCTATAGGTCAAACATCCAAAGATTTACAATTAAAATTTCGCAGCACAAATATTATGAAAATAAAATTGGCCTATTATCTAATGTTCTGTTTGTTCAATTGTCAGAAAATTCTCAGCAAATTTATTGGGAGAGGTCTTCTTCAATAACGAATTGTAAAAATATTTTCATCAGAAACATTATTTAATCTGATTTAATACAAATCACAAAGCCATACAATGGGAACATTAGTAATGGTTTGTATAAGTTGGATCCATTTTTAATTGATAAATTAAAAAAAACCGATTTGAGTAAGATCAATAATACACAGTCATCTCAACAACATCTCATGTAGTATTGTTCCTTCCTGGAACTCGCATGTATTGGTCAATGGGCCTTCTGCAGTTTCCTCTAATGTTTGTGAACAAAATCATTTTATTCACCTCACCTCATTTCTGCTCATATATCCACCATTGACTTGTAATATTTAACGGGCTCACCATAGCCCGTGCTACTGGACTTATCGTTCTGAGTAGCGAATCTTAAACAACAACAACTTGTAATATTTATCCTGTTCAAGATGTATTTATTAATACGGGAGACATCTCCCACCACGCAGGGTGCAGTCGCACCTCCACAGATCTCCAGTATCAGCTCTTGATACTGTTAATGGCTCAAAAGGGCCACCACTTACGGGCTATTCATGCCCGTGCCACCTTTTGGATGGCTTAATCTTCATTAATCAATCAGTCTATTTATTAATACGACAGTATTTAAAGAATTTTCCGTCTCATTTTCTCCTTCATGGTCGACAGTGTCGAAACATTGTGTAAATTATAATTAATATAATACACAACAGGTAATTTTTTCTTTTAGTCAACCTTGAAGAATTTTGACATATGGAGAAATCCTCTTCCAATTCTTAAAGGACATAAGAATATAGGTAACTGCTGAAGGTATATTGACCCATACGAGGCAATTCCTATGCTATCTTGAGGTTATCTTGAGATGATCTCGGGGCTTCAGTGTCCCCGCGGCCCGGTCCTCGACCAGGCCTCCACCCCAGGAAGCAGCCCGTGACAGCTGACTAACACCCAGGTACCTATTTTACTGCTAGGTAACAGGGGCATAGGGTGAAAGAAACTCTGCCCATTGTTTCTCGCCGGCGCCCGGGATCGAACCCGGGACCACAGGATCACAAGTCCAGCATGCTGTCCGCTCGGCCGACCGGCTCCCTATCGCTCAGCCAACCGGCTCCCTATTAGTAATGCTTAAAACAATCCAGGCCTCCCACGTCTAATACATTACCCAGTAATGTGTTCCATAAATCAACAACCCTGTTTAAATATTAGAACTTGCCCCTGGTCTTTCCTCAATCTAAACTAACCCATTCTATATTCATTATATCGTGTTACATGTTGTGTTAATATACTTTTAACAGTTTATTATTATATAAACGATTAAATAGACTATTTTCTGACCTACACCTGCCACCTAAGCTTGTCCAACAATGTACCCCAAGGTGCTTATCTCATTCCTCTCCAAATCTCCTCTAAATAAATTTGATCGTGAAGTTTGCTAATATTGAAATCGAATATTTTGAATGCACTCATAAATTCATAGGATTGCATTCATATAAAGTCATTCATATCAGAATGATAATATAAATGACATTATCAGTATGTTCTCTCCCCAGCATGTCTTCTCGAGCGTTCACAACGTTACTAAACTGATGTATTAAATTACCCGATCCTAACCTGACCATTGACCCACGAATAGAAAACGGGACATCACATCCATTTTGCAAGCAGTAATGATTTTTTAGTACACCAGTTTTTTGGCCTTAGGGGAGGGGATTTGTACGTCAAAAATACGATATACTATTCGGGAGGTTGGCTTCTTCTCCCACTTGTCTCAGAACACAACACTAGACATGTGTCCTGAACATGTGTCTCAGAACACAACACTAGACATGTTCAGGACACATGTGTCTCAGAACACAACAATAGACATGTGCAGGACACATGTGTCTCAGAACACAACACTAGACATGTGCAGGACACATGTGTCTCAGAACACAACACTAGACATGTTCAGGACACATGTGTCTCAGAACACAACACTAGACATGTTCAGGACACATGTGTCTCAGAACACAACACTAGACATGTTCAGGACACATGTGTCTCAGAACACAACACTAGACATGTTCAGGACACATGTGTCTCAGAACACAACACTAGACATGTTCAGGACACATGTGTCTCAGAACACAACAATAGACATGTTCAGGACACATGTGTCTCAGAACACAACAATAGACATGTGCAGGACACATGTGTCTCAGAACACAACAATAGACATGTGCAGGACACATGTGTCTCAGAACACAACAATAGACATGTACAGGACACATGTGTCTCAGAACACAACAATAGACATGTTCAGGACACATGTGTCTCAGAACACAACAATAGACATGTACAGGACACATGTGTCTCAGAACACAACAATAGACATGTACAGGACACATGTGTCTCAGAACACAACACTAGACATGTGCAGGACACACGTGTCTCAGAACACAACACTAGACATGTGCAGGACACATGTGTCTCAGAACACAACACTAGACATGTGCAGGACACATGTGTCTCAGAACACAACACTAGACATGTGCAGGACACATGTGTCTCAGAACACAACACTAGACATGTGCAGGACACACGTGTCTCAGAACACAACAACAGACATGTGCAGGCGAGGAGTCACAATAACGTGGCTGAAGTATGTTGACCAGACCACACATTAGAAGGTGAAGGGACGACGACGTTTCGGTCCGTCCTGGACCATTCTCAAGTCGATCGTCGACCATTCTCAATCGCCTTGAGAATGGTCCAGGACGGACCGAAACGTCGTCGTCGTCCCTTCACCTTCTAGTGTGTGGTCTGGTCAACAATATTCATCTATACAACCTGCTCCACACCCCACAACATCCTACAGTACTGTATTACACGCAGAAATGATTTGTTATATCTTGCAGTACTTTGTTCAATTGACGGTACCTTGTTCAGCCTCTGGCAGCAACTTCACTATTCAACGATTGAACAGGACTTCACACTGGGATAAAACATCTATAGTGATCAAAAAATTAACATGTGCGTTGTTCCTTCTTTTAGATACGTGGGTTCCGTGATTATTTTTTGTTGAGGCCGTGGAAACGAGCCTACCCTCTTCCTCTTGTTCAATTCAATGCGTAATTGACCGAGGGGGTAATTGCCTTGTTCATTGTGTTCACCCCGTTATAACTGCACACACACACACACACACACACACACACATGTTCAATGACCCTCTCCATGTTCAAACGACACCCGGAACACACTCCCCCATCCCCTCTTTCCCCCCCCCCGTTCCCCTCATGGAAAACACTGGCCGCTCTTCCCTACCCCCCCTTCTATCCCTCCCTCCCGTCCCATTGTTCATCGGGCCACCTGTTCAATGCGTTCAGGAGAGAGGTGCTGGCCGGAGCGTAGTCTTTTGTGCTCTTTAAGGTCACTTTCTTTTATGGTGCTGTACCCTGAGGCCTCCTCCTCCTCCTTTGTCCTCCTCTCCTCTTCCTTCTTTTCTTTGTCCTCTCTTTACCTCTTTTTTTCCTTTCACTGCCCTTCCCATGACTTCCTTCTTGACCCCCTTGATTTTAATTTCATTTTGTTTCCTCTATCCGTGTTTCTATTTCCTTCGCAATTTGGTGGTTTTCCTTATCCTTCTCGATCCCTCTTGTCCCCTGTTCTCAATTCCTTTTTTGTTCATCCGTGTGAAATTCAAAAAATTCTCTTTGAATTTCATTCTGTGCTCTATGTTCACTGCTTCTTATAATATGCAGGAGCAGTCATGCTTCATCGGCGATGGCCAATATGATCCAACTTGGCACAGTGCCTCTCAAGATGGGGGGGGGCTACAGTGCCTCTCAAGATGGTCAGGCAACTAAGTTCATGGCGATAAAGGAGGCCTAGAAATGCATCCCAGCACGCGCGCGCGCGCGCGCGCGCACACACACACACACACACACACACACACTCTGGCTCTACCCCCACAAACACAACTAGGTGAGTACACACACACACACACACACACACACACACACACACACACACACACACACACACACACACACACACACACACACTGCCTACGTGAGGCCAGTCTTAGAGTATGCCGCCCCATCATGGAGTCCCCATCTGAAGAAGCATATAATGAAACTGGAAAAGGTTCAGAGGTTTGCAACGAGACTCGTCCCAGAGCTACGAGGGATTGGGTATGAGGAGCGCCTGAGGGAACTGTGCCTTACGACACTAGAAAGAAGAAGGGAGAGGGGGGACATGATAGGCACGTATAAAATACTCAGAGGGATTGACAGAGTGGACATAGACGAAATGTTCACACGGAATAGTAACAGAACGAGGGGACATGGATGGAAGCTGGAAACTCAGATGAGTCACAGAGATGTTAGGAAGTTTTCTTTTAGCGTGAGAGTAGTGGGAAAATGGAATGCACTTCAAAGCAGCCCGTGACAGCTGACTAACACCCAGGTACCTATTTTACTGCTAGGTAACAGGGGCATAGGGTGAAAGAAACTCTGACCATTGTTTCTCGCCGGCGCCTGGGATCGAACCCAGGACCACAGGATCACAAGCCCAGCGTGCTGTCCACTCGGCCGACCGGGAAGGTTTGAGTAATGTTCTGCATCTTGTGCCGTGGGTTATCAAGCACCCAGCATGTGCTTTTACAATGTATATCATGCTTACATTTTCGTCTGTCCTACACAAGAGAGGATTAGAGAGCTACAGTGTATAATGAGTTATTGAGCATTTTACTACATAACGTGATAAGGACCGACTTAATTAAGAGTCTAAATCTGTATTCTCTAGAGCGCAGGCGGGAGAGATACATAATAATTTATACGTGGAAAATATTAGAGGGGGGCTGGTCCCAAACCTACACACAGAAATAACACCACATGAGACCAGAAAACATGGTAGGATGTGCAGAATTCCCCCGTTGAAAAGCAGAGGTGCAACAGGTACTCTGAGAGAGAACTCTATCAACATCAGAGGCCCGAGACTGTTCAACACGCTTCCACTACATATAAGGGGCATAACTAGCCGACCCCTCACAGTGTTCAAGAGAGAACTATCAACATCAGAGGCCCGAGACTGTTCAACACGCTTCCACTACATATAAGGGGCATAACTAGCCGACCTCTCACAGTGTTCAAGAGAGAACTATCAACATCAGAGGCCCGAGACTGTTCAACACGCTTCCACTACATATAAGGGGCATAACTAGCCGACCCCTCACAGTGTTCAAGAGAGAACTATCAACATCAGAGGCCCGAGACTGTTCAACACGCTTCCACTACACATAAGGAGCATAACTGGCCGACCTCTCACAGTGTTCAAGAGAGAACTATCAACATCAGAGGCCCGAGACTGTTCAACACGCTTCCACTACACATAAGGGGCATAACTAGCCGATCCCTCACAGTGTTCAAGAGAGAGCTGGGTAAGCACCACCAAAGGATTCCTGATCAACCAGGCTGTGACTCATACGTCAGGCTGCGAGCAGCCGCGTCCAACAGCCTGGTTGACCAGTCCAGCAACCAGGAGGCCTGGTCGACGACCGGGCCGCGGTGACGCTAAGCCCCGGAAACACTTCAAGGTAACTTCAAGGCAAAGATCGAAGTGCTTTTCTCTTATAAATATAAGAGTCCAGTTGGTAATTGAGTACTTAACCACAGAATGTGGTTAATGTGTGTTTACAGATGTGAACAGTAAATGAGCCAAAGTGGTTGGGCACCGCTCCTTCACTCATCCTCATAATCTTTCCAAGGGCTATATAGCCATACTGCATTAGCGCTCTCCCAACAGTTACAGCCCCGCTCCTGTTCCAGGTAAGTCCACTACGGGCTCACCATAGCCTGTGCTACTTGGAACGCTTTGTTCCTAGTAGCTGAATCTTAAACAACAACAAACAGCGCTTTCCTCTCACAATCACCTTACACACTTTCATCTTGGTATTGTTGTTGTTGTTGTTAAAGATTCGCTACCTGGAACAAAGTTCCAAGTAGCACGGGCTATGGTGAGCCCGTGTGCGCTTGGTGTCTCTATACATTACTGCATGCACTTTGTGTGGCCTTACAATCGAGGTAATAAGAGTGGACCAATGGTATCACATGAGACACTCGCGTCAATGTTTACAAACATAATTAGTCTTATGACCAAGCAGGTTATGGTGCAACCCGGCCTCTTAAAAATAAAGTCACTTTTGGCTCGTATGCGCGCTATGGTCAAATTTGGACGTAACTTGAAATGAAATCGACTCACAAAAGTGACGTACTGTTCCGTTTTCTGTTTGAGTCGTCCGGCTTACTCGGCAAGCTTAGAAGAGGAAACTTTCCATTAACGTTTTTCATAACGTTTTGAAACTTTATGAGAATTTCCTGCCCACCTATGGTGAGCGTAGCTTCCATGTCCTTGAGACAATACAAGACACGCCACTTGCGCTACAAAGACGGAGGAAATGATCATTAAACGGAAGGTGAGCCGCCTCGCTAACCTCTGAGGAAACACGCAGTGATACATTACCGGCCCCTCCTATTGGTCGAGAGCTCCATGCTTCCCCTATCTCTCTTATCTACCACTTCCTTTAATCTCTCTCTTTATCCCCTCTATCATAAAATCTCTTTATAACCGTTTCTCTTTATATCAATGTTAAATTTTATCCCTAACTCTCTTTTTCTTTAACTATTTGTCTCTTTGTATCTCCTTTTATCTCTCTCTCTCTCTCTCTCTCTCTCTCTCTCTCTCTCTCTCTCTCTCTCTCTCTCTCCACCTCCCCCTTTGCTCACGTCTCTATCTCTGTTTCTTTAACCTCCCTCCCTTCCTTCCTCTTTCTCTCACACACATCCTTTTGTCTTCACTAAGTCACCGACCGTGACTTAAGAGGTGCTTAACTCAGGTTTGTATACCGGTGTAAAAGAAATTCCTCCCCCCCCCCCGACCTCCTTCATTTTACTTCCTTCATACTTTATTCCCCACCTCCTCCTCCTCCTCTCCCTCCTTCCCCACCTCCTCTTCTCCCTGCTTACATTCCTTCTCTCCCTCCCCATCCTCCTCCACCTCCTTCCTCTCCACTCCACATTCTTCCTCTGTCCACTCCACTATATCCACTTCCTGCTCCTCCTCCCTCACAAGCGACAACAGCCGTGAGATAGGAGCTACATAACTCGTGGATGTGTATTGGTGAGGTAGTCTAGATGGAGTACCAAGCCTGCCTTCCCCTGCTTCACACACACACACACACACACACACACACACACACACACACACACACACACACACACACACACACACACACAATTACCATGATACTAGACTCCGCTTAATTCACGGTTTGTGCGCTGCCTTTCCCTCCAAAACGCTAACTTACTCCCTCTCCCCCTCTCTGCCCTCTCTCTCTCTCTCCCCAATCATGCCTCACCCCTGCCATTCTCCCGTCCTTTTCTTGCTTAGCCCCTTTCCCTTTCTTAATCTATATCTTTCTGTTGACCACTACTCCCTAGTTTTCTTAAATTCTGCTCTCTCTCTCCCACTCCTCTTCTTCTACTCCTCTAAACCTCACCTCCTCTTTTCCTTCTTGCTTACCTTTCCTCACATTTCTTACCTTTTACTCATTCCCATATTCCTTTTTCATTACATACGTTCTTCAATTCTCATCCAGGTTTTTGATCCCTCCTGATTAGTCCATTCGTCACTACCTCTTTGCCCTCCTCTCAGCGCGCGCACACACGCACGCACGCACGCACGCACGCGCGCGCGCACACACACACACACACACACACACACACACACACACACACACACACACACACACACACACACTGCGCATTTTGTATTGCCAGAAAGCCTTTGACACAGTACCACATAAGAGACTAGTGCACAAGCTGCAGATGCAGGCAGGAGTGAAAGGGAAGGAATTCCATTGTATTAGTGAGTACCTAAGCAACAGAAGACATCAAGTCACTGTGAGGGGTGAGGTCTCAGACTGGCGAGGTGTCACCAGTGGAGTCCCTCAGGGTTCAGTCCTTGGACTTATACTGTTTCTGATATATGTAAATGATCTCCCAGAGGGTATAGACTAGTTCCTCTCATTGTTTGCTGATGATGCAAAAAATTATGAGAATGATTAAGACAGAGGAAGACAGTATGAGGGTACAAGATGGCCTAGACAAACTGAATGAATGGTGCAACAAATGGCTACTAAATTTCAACCCAAGTAAATGTAAGGTAATGAAACTAGGCGGTGGAAACAGGAGGCCAGACACAGGATACAGAATGGTAGATGGAATCCTTCATGAAACGGACAGAAAAATCTAGGAGTTGATATCACGCCAAAATAGGCTCCTTAAGCCCACATAAAAAGAATAACATCTGCGGCGTATGCGAGGCTGGCTAACATCAGAACTGCCTTCAGTAACCAGTGTATGGAACCATTCAGAACCTTGTATACCACATATGTAAGACCAATCCTGGACTATGCGACCCCAGCATGGAACCCGTACCTTGTCAAGCACAGAACTAAGCTAGAAAAAGTTCAAAGGTATGCCACTAGGCTAGTCCCAGAACTAAGAGGCACGAGTTACGAGGAAAGGCTGTGTATAATACACCTCGCGACGCTAGAAGACAGGAGAGCTCGGGGAGACATGATCACTACCTACAAAATTCTAAGATTGATCGACAGGGTAGATAAAGATAAAGTGTTTAACACGGGGGGAACGCGAAGAAGGGGACACAGGTGGAAACTGAGTACCCACATGAGCCACAGAGACGTTAGAAAGAAATTTTTCAATGTCAGAGTAGTTAACAGGTGGAATGCATTAGGCAGTGATGTGGTGGAGGCTGACTCCATACACAGTTTCAAGTGTAGATATGATAGAGCCCAGTAGGCTCATTAACCTGTACACCAGTTGATTGACAGTTGAGAGGCGGGACCAAAGAGCCAAAGCTCAACCCCCGTAAGCACACCTAGGTGAGTACAACTAGGTGGTCCTCCCCCCCCCCCCCCACACAGTAAACAACAGGAATATGAGGACACAAACCATATGTTGATGAAATGCAAAGAGCAATGACAGCAGCACACAGAATGAGAGTTAAAATAGTAATCATGGGCGACTTAAATCATGGGGAGATAGAGTGGGAACTGAGAAACCCCCTTTGTTGGAGAAGAAACGTAGGGAGCAAAACTAATGAACGTTCTGGAGAGGAACATTTTATTAATTCAGCATGTACAAGATGACACAAGACAAGTGGAATGAATGAGAAGCATCTAGTCTACTGGATTCGATCTTCACCCAAAATGAAGATGATCTCGTGACCTTAAGAGCACGAAATATCACTGGGAGCCAGCGACGATTTCGTCGTGGTCTTTGAATTAAAAGCAACAGTCAGAGAAGGGAGAGTAGACCTCAGTAGGCTACATGAGGGGCAAGAGAGTACCTGAGGGGAAAATACAGTGGGAGGTAGAACATAAGGGAAAGGGGACTATGCAGGGAGTGACGGATCAAGTAAAGCAGAGATGCAAAGAGACTGAAGAGAGATTCATGCTAACAATAAGGTTAACACGTTCCAGGGAATAGAGCAAAACATTGTTCAATATACACAATGTCAAGAGGTTAAAACGAAATTCGGGCGGGAATGGAAAAAAAAACATACCTAGGAATGATACATAAACATAAGAATATTAAAAAAAACGAACATGGCATTGAATTCAAAGTAAAGAAACAATTAAGGTTACAACATAATCAAATAAGAAAAATGACTGTAAATGACCAAGTTACTAGATAATATATGACAGGAAACCGCACAGAAAATGACAATTTGCAAGAAGCTCAATGCCAGTTTCCATCTTGTGTTCACGACTGAGACAGTACTGAAAGACGAGGTAACCCTAAGGGGCCTCGACGACACACCGCCAATTATTGAGATATCAGCAGAGTAAAATAATGTTACAATTGCATCATTATATGAAAATAAAACTATGGCACCAGATAATATTTCACCATGGATATTAAAAGAAGCTGGAGAGGCCCCATCCACTCTCCCTCAAGCTCTAGTCATTTGTCAATCAATTTAGAGTTTAACCCAGCTGCTGGAAGAAATATCTTGCCTATACATAACCTAAATATGAGAGAGGCATTAAAAATACAGACCAGTATTTCTGACAGGCATCCCCTACAAGGTTCTCGAAAAGTTAATAAGGATGAGAATAGTTAAACACCTAGAGAGCATGTTGACCAGACCACACACTAGAAGTTGAAGGGACGACGACGTTGACGGACGACTTGAGAATGGTCCAGGAAGGACCGAAACGTCGTCGTCCCTTCAACTTCTAGTGTGTGGTCTGGTCAACATACTTCAGCCACGTTATTGTGACTCATCGCCTGCACCTAGAGAGCACAACATATATAAACAATCATCAACATAGTCTCGGGGAAGGGTAATCATGCCTAAAGAACCTAATCGAGTTCATTGACAGTAACAAAAATAAATAAAGTAAAAAAATAATAATAATAAGATAGAGAAGGTGTAGTAGATTCATTTAGCCATCTCCAAATCCACTCATCAGAACTCATCGGTGTCCACGTGTTGGGTAAGTTGATGTACTTCGTCTTGCCTTCTGTTGGGTAGCAGGAGTACTTACCTAGTTGTGTTTGCGGGGGATGAGCTTTGGCTCTTTGGCTCCGTCTTTCAACCACCAGTCAACTAATTTACAGGTCTCTGAGCCTCAATAGACGCCATGATGAGGGTTCGAACCTGCACACTGGGTACTCCCAAGTAAACGCAATAACCAACTCAACCACGACATGCACAAAAACACAATGCAGCCTGGGATTCGGTTGAAGCCCCCAAAAGGGATCCTGAGGCTTGCACCGAAGCCCACTTAGGGTTTCAGGCAATATACCCCACGTTCTCTGGCAGTGGCATAGCAGTTCCACCTCCAACGCTCCTCACTTGAGACTTTGGATGTGTGATGGTGTCTGGAGTGTGCCACGTCACCCCCACCATCCACACGTCCATGAAGTGTGGAAGTGGGGGCAGAGAAGGACACCCCTACCCAGCCCTTCCCCACCTGCGTGGGGGTGGGGAAGACCGAGATGGCAGGGGAAGACTGCTGGCAAGTTGTACAAAATAAAAGGAAATGCAGGGAAAATGAGAGGACAGAGGAAATGCAGGGAACGTGAAGATGGGGAAAAGATGAAGATCGGGAAAGAATAGGGAAATAAGAGATGAGGGAGAATGGGTGAAAAGGGACACACAGGAGGACGACAAGAGAGTTTTGGAAGAAACGTGGAACAAGGTCCGGAGATTGAGAATAAAAGAAAACGGGTCCGGAGTGTTGATTTTGAAGGGGTGGCTCCTCACCACTAAGAAGTGGTGAATTATTGTCTAATGAATGCCAGCTGAAGGAAGCGTCCCTCCCGTTGGAGTTGGTGTTGGGGTGGAGAGAAAGGAGGAATATGAAGTAGAAACCAACAAAAACTAAAAAGTAAACAGAATCAGCATTAGGAAGAGATAAAGCAGAATAGGGGCGAGGACGATAGCAATAAGTAGGAAGAGGAGGAGGAGGCTGAAGACAAGGAAGAGGAGGTTGAGGACAAGCAGAAGTCAGAGGAGGAGGTGGAGAAGACTGAAGACAAGAAAGAGGAGGTCGAGGACAAGCAGAAGTCAGAGGAGGAGGAGGCGACTGAACAGGCAACTTTTCTCAAACTAACTAACACAATGCTGTTTTGTCTTTGAATGGCGTAACACGGCTTTGTCCCGCGACTCAGAGCACGGCAGGTTGTTTGCTGGTAAACATGACGACGAGAGGACAATGCCGACGGCAGAAACATTTCGACGGAAGCTGAAAAGACGACGCCGACGGCACTGTATTGAGTTGCTTGAGGGAGTGGGATGGGATGGAAAGGGAGGGGGGGGGTAGAGGGAATTCCAGGACGGGGTTTGGATGGAAGGGAACACGGAAGGGAGGGAGGGAGGGAGGGAGGGGGAGACTGATGCTCTCAAGTTGGCTCAAATACAAAAATTTGTGTTTTTTTCAATTGGGATGATCCGGGGGTCGTATAGGTGAAGTGTTGCTAATAGGTTTAGATATCCGACCCAATGAGAGAGAGAGAGAGAGAGAGAGAGAGAGAGAGAGAGAGAGAGAGAGAGAGAGAGAGAGAGAGAGAGAGAGAGAGAGAGAGAGAGAGAGAGAGAGAGAGATGTAGACAGACAGGCAGGCAAGCAGACAGGGACAGACACCGTCGAATGTTATCTTCTTTGTCATCTTGTAGGGCATGGCTACGTACCCACAGGACAGGAGTCAGACATCTAGTACCTCTATAGGTACACTGGCCCTTCTTACGTTTTTCTTCACTGTCGAGGGTAATTGAAAAATTAACTCTCCAAAATTCACTCTTTTACCCTTTTTAACACTACCCAAAGTCCGCTACCTGCCATGATCTGCTACATAGCCTTCCCGGCTTGGTGCCTTCTTTTGATGATTACTTATTTCCTTCCTGCCATGACCTGTCGTGTGCGGCCCAAGACCCGGATTTACGAAGCAGTTACGCAAGCATTTACGAACCTATACATCTTTGCTCAATCTTTGTTTACAATTATTAAACAGTTAATGAACGTGTACATCTTTCCTCAATCTTTGACGGCTTTGGTTACATTTATTAAACATTTTACAAGCATGAAAACTTCCCAATAACTGTTGTTATTGTTATAAACAGCCTCCTGGTGCCTTCGGAGCTCATTAACTGTTTAATAATTGTAAACAAAGC
Organism: Procambarus clarkii; assembly: GCF_040958095.1. Classification (NCBI taxonomy): domain Eukaryota; kingdom Metazoa; phylum Arthropoda; class Malacostraca; order Decapoda; family Cambaridae; genus Procambarus; species Procambarus clarkii. The sequence continues at coordinate 21,105,707 of NC_091224.1, forward strand.
CGCCAAAGATTGAAAAAAAAGATGAACAGGTTCGTAAGTGCTTGCGTAACTGCTTCGTGAATTTGGCCCTGAATTGTACATGTCAATATTCGCCCCTCGGCTCGTTATCACCATGTGATAAGTGACCAAGTTTAAGTGGGTTTTTACCTGGCTTGAACCCTCCAAACCCCGACAACCCACCAATCGAAGCCGTCACCCATTAGTGCGAGAAATCGAACAAATTGCGGTATTCATTTGGATTTCCCTGAAGCACCGGAATTTTGACGTGGGGATAATAGTGTCAAAAATGTTGATCAGACCACACACACTAGAAGGTGAAGGGACGACGACGTTTCGGTCCGTCCTGGACCATTCTCAAGTCGATTGTGAATGGTCGACAATCGACTTGAGAATGGTCCATGACGGACCGAAACGTCGTCGTCCCTTCACCTTCTAGTGTGTGGTCTGGTCAACATACTTCAGCCACGTTATTGTGACTCATCGCCTGCAGTGTCAAAAAATGACGATTTACTCAGTATTCACCAAACAGTTTACGATCCCTGGAGCACTACGAGGTGAGGCGAAATGTTGGTACAATGCCTAAATGGCCGCCGTCACGTGTGGACCATTCCCGAGAATGGCGTGAAAGCGTAAAAAGATATATTTGTAAGTGAAGTTTATTATGAGCGATGAGCCTCACTTTCACTAGTGTGGCGAGAAGAATAACCGGAACTGTCCATACTGGGACCTAAATGACCTCCAGAAACTGCAACAAAAGCCACTACACACAGCCTAACAAAATAGTGTAGGGTGTGGACAGAGAAGGTCTCAGGGCCATACACGTGTCCACAGGCCACACCTCGCACCACAAACCTGTGGAGGCTGAAGCTCCTGCCACCTTCTATGAACCATCGTGAGCTCTCCGGTGGTAGGTGGTTCCACCTGGGTGGAACCTCCTACCTGCCTGACTATCCTATCAGTATCCACATCACCTTGGCAGCCATTCGACGACGTGTCACATCTCTTTAACCCGTTCACTTGATTTGCCACTCAGTAAAAAATGCAGCTGTTTTGCCTAAGCAGAAACGTAGGAAACGACCTAACCAAAGTCCCAAACGTACATAAACGTACATAAATAGTCCCAAACGTTCATAAACGTACATAAACAGTCCCAAACGTCCATTTGAGACTGTTGGACACAAAAGGTTCACGTTTTATTTTACTAATTATACCAACGCGATTACAGTGTTTTGCTAATTATACGAACGCGATTGCTTTCGTACAGTGCAAAAAATTGCACTGTACGAAAACTTGTTATAATATAACAAATCTATACACTGTTGCCACATGAAGAGCAACTTTCCAAAACACAATTCTACATGACCAGTTAATCAATAAAACGAATCGCCATTGACCAACCAATCAGTAAAATTGATTTATGTTGAGCAGTCAATCAATAAAAAGTGTCGGCATTAATTAGCCAATCTATAAAAATGTATCTCCAGTCAAACCCAATTAATAAAATATATTAATTATTTATATAATTAGGTAATTTAAGAGTCATCAAGCCCTTTTCTCATCTGGTTGTTGTATAAATCAATGCTCAATGTATTATTTACACATACACACACCATTTCTTTCACTCTGGTGCACCTGTTCACCTAGCGGTAAATAGGCACCTGGGAGTTGGGCAGTTGCTACGGGGATGTTTGTGTGTTTGTGTGTGTGTGTGTGTGTGTGTGTGTGTGTGTGTGTGTGTGTGTGTGTGTGTGTGTGTGTGTGTGTGTGTGTGTGTGTGTGTGTGTGTATGTGCGTGTGTGTTAGAGAAATGTAGTAGACATAATAGAGAAAAAATAAATTGGTTAGAAAGGCGAGGACCAAGAGCTAATCGCTTGATTCTGCAGATACAAATAGTAAACACACACACATACACACACACACACACACACACACACACACACACACACACACACACACACACACACACACACACACACACACACAGGCAAATCAATTATACACAAACTCTCTAGACGGTTTTCAACATTCTGCACTCATGAACTTAGTAAATATATTGGATAATCCGAGATGTATGAACTTTTTAAAAGTAACTAATTTCTCTTTCTCTCTCTGTCTTCCCCTCAATGTTATAAAAGTTTAGAGGAGTAGTAATTGCCATTCATGACCACAAGATAATACATCCGTCCTGATCATGTTGCAAAACGGATTCTAATCATCCCATTGATTGGTATTCCTCCAAAATAATCTTTCCTGCCTCTACTCTACACAGACGCCGTCTTGTAGAATCGGCTCTAATACACAATGTACCCAACATGAACTTGAGTCCTGGCTTTGTTGCTGTGGACTCTTCCCTTTCACAGTATATACTCAAATGCTCTAATCTTTCTAACAAACGTGACCCAACATAAGCTAATCCTTCCATTTACCTTTCTTTCTCTTTCCTTTTCTTTCTCTCTTCTCCCTTTTTCTGTTCATTGTCTTCTCCTACGCTCCCTTGCTATCCTCTTCTTATTCCTATCTCCTTCTCATTCGGTGGTAATAATAGGAGCTGCCTCGTATGGGCCAATAGGCCCTCTGCAGCTCTTATTATTATTACTATCCCCTCTACTACACCTTACTTTGCTCCTCAGCTCTCTCTTGCCTATTTATTGCCTGTCTCTACTTCCTCATCACAATTGACTTAAGAATGGTCCAGGACAGACCGAAACGTCGTCGTCCCTTCACCTTCTAGTGTGTGGTCTGGTCAACATACTTTAGCCACGTTATTGTGACTTATCGCCTGCACACGGAAACGCTAAATAGGGAAACAAAAATTCTGCAATGATCTACGAACAACTCGTCCGTCCTATAGACCGTTGTTCATTGCAGGGGCCAGGATCTTCAAGCACTTGCACAATGACACCAATTAAGATTGATTGATTGATAAAGATTAAGCCACCCAAGAGGTGGCACGGGCATGAATAGCCCGTAACCAATTAAGATTCTGAGTCCGAGTAATATATGGAGGAGGAGGGGGGATTGGGGGGAGTGTGTGAAGGAGCGGAGGTAGAGGGGAAGACGTCTCAAGTGTTTCTTGAAGCATACAATCGGCATTCTCACTTCATCGTCATTACAATCATCGCCATCGTCACCACAATCATCATAGTATTCGTCACCACATTTACTGTCGTTATCGTCTCCACAATCATTGTAGTCATTGTCACCACAATCGTCCATCATAAGTTGTTCCTCTCCGGTTCTTTAAGCACTGGCAATTCAACAATGAACTACCTAACAACCGCAACCCAACTATCTTTCAACCTCTCCTTCTCATACTTGATTATTAAGATTTGAAGAGGGAAGAAGATAAAGAAATGGAAGGGAAGAGGTAGAGGAGGGATAGGATAGAGGTGGAAGAGAGTAGTGGAAATGTAGGATAGATGAGGAAGGGGGATAGGAAGAGAACAGTGGGAAAGGGGGGTGAGAGGAAGCAGGATAGGGGCGCAACGAAATGAGGAAGGGGGGGGGGGGGGAATGAAAAGAGGAAAAGAAAATGGGAAAGGAGGAGGAAAGGGAGAAGTGTGCAAGATTATGACGTTGGACAAACGGAGTCTCGCGTTCCTTAATTAGTCCAGGAGTGGGGAGGAGGAGGAAGGACGAGGAGGGGGGGGGAGGGGCAGAAGGAAGAGGGGGGAGGGGGAGGAGGAGGAGCAGTTAAGTTTGGAGAACGTCAAAAGGATGGAGAAGCGGAGGCCATATTTCTTCCCCTTTGTGCCCATTGTTACATGTCTGTCTTCAATACAACTTGCACACAGAATAGGCTTTTGTTATACCCCCCCCCCCAACACACACACACACACACACACGTAAAAAAAAAAAAAAAGTTAAAAAAAAAAAAAACATTCAGCTTTTGAGGACATTTTGTATCAAGCGCCACCTATTGTTGCTCCTGCTAGCACCATCCCTCGAGCGCCATGATAGTCAAGGATTCGATCGTCTTTTGTTTTCGAACGCGATCGGACACGCGGGGAGAGGGGAGGGAGGGGAGAGGGGGGAGGGTGTTACAGATGCCCCGACCTCGGCTCTACTTACATATACCCCCCCCCCCCCCTGCCCAGCGTTCCTTTTGTGGCATAGTCGCGATAAAATCGGTGAAACGCGGAGTGCGTATTCTATTCCCCGGGTTGATTATTAGCACCCGGGTTCGTTACGTACGCTAAATTGTGAGAATACTAACACACAAAAAAAACTGCAACAATAAATTCCGGTATCTGGCAGCACCCGGTGGGATTCTTTTGTTTCCCGCCGACAGTCTTTTGTTACTTATCATGACGCGAGCCAGTTTTGTTTCTCTGGCGGCGTTCGATTGCGTGCGCCACTGGCTTTGTCCGCGCACTTTTCTACTGGTGTTTCATTTTTACTCGATCTGACCTTCGAAAAGCTATCAACTGTGTGTCTACGCGTGTTTTATAAATATAAAAGCTATTTTTAGTAGCCGCCTGCGAGTGTAAGCGTGGCAAGAGCCGATTACATGTTTGTTAGTTGTTGCGTTGAATTGGCGCCCTTACGAAGTCATCAGGGAACAATTCAGACGCGGCGTTTTGAGTGAATAGTTCCATAGAAGGTGATCGGTTTCTCCCCCTTCCTCCCCCATTCTCTCTTTCTCTCTCTCTCTCTTTCATTATTTTAACTTCGTACCTCCACTGTTATTGTTAACTAGCACTTAAGCAGACTGATTAACATGTTCAAGTTCAAGTATGTTTATTGAGCAAGAAAAAATACATCTCAAAGGGATAGAGTAACTTAGGCTATTTCTACCCCCATCTATATCAAGTCCCTCAAGGGGTGCACAAATTCATGTTGGCTGGCTGCACTGACAGCTTCACAGACTGTATCAGACATCAGCTGTAGCTAATACAGAAGCTCGTCTAATCATTGCTAATACCAATCATTTTTTGTACGAATTTCATATTTTTTACGTCCTGTAATTTCCCTCGCCAAAATTTGCTTTCACCGATTTATGGTATTTAACCCATACTCGGCTGACCATTACGAAGGTTTTTACATATCTTCTTGAATGTTTATGTACGCGCGCGCGCGCTTGTGTATGTCCGTGTGTAATTACCTAAATGTAGTTACAGGACGAGAGCTACGCCCGTGGTGTCTAGTCTTCCCAGTACTCCTTGTCATATAACTCTTTAGTATTGTGCGTGTGTGTGCGCGTGCAGGG
>NC_091224.1:21113415-21123415 GCF_040958095.1 Procambarus clarkii
CGAGTATTGATAAGATTTACCCACAAAACATGATTTGTTTAGCCATTTGTCCATCCTTGTGGACTGGACGGTAAAGCGACAGCCTTGTTTCTTGCGGGGTCGGCGTTCGATCCCCGATGGTGTGAGACTTCGGACACTGTTCCACCACCCTGTCCTCATATACCGGTTCCTCGCCCTCGTATTCTTTCCAAGTGCTATGAAGTCCTTCTGGCTCTCTCCCGATAATTACTTAACTAAACATTTCTGTTAAAGTGTGCTCTACACTCCACAAAACTGCCTTATAGGCATTTCCAAACAACGCTATTTCATAAACAATTAAAATTACCAAGTTACAAACGTTCCTTAACCAAAGACCAGCCACTTGGGCTGGACGGTAGAGCGACGGTCTCGCTTCATGCAGGTCGGCGTTCAATCCCCGACCGTCCAATAGGTTGGGCACCAATCCTTCCACCCCGTCCCATCCCAAATCCTTATCCTGACCCCCTTCCCAGTGCTATATAGTCGTAATGGCTTGGCGCTTTCCCCCCCTTCCCTTCCTTAACCAAAGATATGCAAAACGATTCCTTCTACGAAGGTAATCAATAAAAAGCCTCCTTATACGATGGAAAAACACAAATGTTTTATATGGAAGATACAGGCACATCTTCTGTGCCAGGTGAGTACAACGGGCTCACCATAGCCCGTGCTACTTGCAACTATTGGCACAGAGTAGCTGAATCTAAAACAACAACAACAACAAATATAACTCACAAAACGCAGATCATTGATAAACGTTTACAACGACCTTATAATTCATAAGTTTCACGAGAAGGAGTAACCATAAACGTTTCCTACCTAGCGCAATATTACAAACGTTTGCAAGAGAGGAAACAGCGCCGTTTAGGTTCCCTACTGAAGTTCAAGGCTGCCCGGCCGGTCACCCACCCAGCTACTGGCCATACTCAGCGGTGTTTAACCTCACTTATCGAAAAAGACGTTCAAACACAAGAAAGAAATCACCAACAATGGAAAGTGCTCGTTTATATATATATATATACATATATATATATATATATATATATATATATATATATATATATATATATATATATATATATATATATATATATATAAGAGAAAATACAAATAATGTTCTTAAGAAAATTACAAAAATACTGAACAAACAAAAATACTGACGAAACAAACATCATGAACAGAAATACTGAACATACAAAAATATCGATCAAATAAAACCACAGAGAAGAAAAATATTAAACAAAAGCTCCGAACAAAGAAAAATATTGAACAAAACTACATACCGAACAAAGATATTTACAAATATTCTGAACAATCACAAATACCCTACAAGCAAAAATACTAAACAAACAAAAATATTAAACAAAAATATTGAATAAACAAAAATATTGAATAAACAAAAATATTGAATAAACAAAAATATTGAATAAACAAAAATATTGAATAAACAAAAATATTGAATAAACAAAAATATTGAATAAACAAAAATATTGAATAAGCAAAAATATTAAACAAACAAAAATATTTAAACAAAAATATTGAATAAACAAAAAATCCTGAAAAAAATACCGAACGAAAATACAGAAAAATAATCTGGAAAATTTGTGGAAAGTCGAAGAAGAAAATCCTGGGGCTTTAGCAGACCAAACTCGCAGCCTCTAAGGTGACTTTCCTATACAAAACCCAGAGAGAAAATATTAGGATATCCATCCCTAATCTGGGCGAGGAAATGCTGGAACCCTGGCGCACATAAACCACAAGTCAAGTAGAGGCCAAGCTCTTTTAAAATAGAATGGGGGAAGTGTGTGTGTGTGTGTGTGTGTGTGTGTGTGTGTGTGTGTGTGTGTGTGTGTGTGTGTGTGTGTGTGTGTTCACCTAGTTGTATTCACCTAGTTGTGTTTGCGGGGGTTGAGCTTTGCTCTTTTGGCCCGCCTCTCAACTGTCAATCAACTGTTTACTAACTACTACTTTTTTTCCCCTACACCCCAACACACACACCCCAGGAAGCAGCCCGTGACAGCTGACTAACTCCCAGGTACCTATTTACTGCTAGGTAACAGGGGCATTCAGGGTTAAAGAAAATTTTGCCCATTTGTTTCTGCCTCGTGCGGGAATCGAACCCGCGCCACAGAATCACGAGTCCTGCGCGCTATCCACCAGGCTACCAGGTCCCTGTGTGTGTGTGTGTGTGTGCGTACTTATCTAGTTGTATTTACCTAGTTGTGCTTGCGGGGATTGAGCTCTGGCTCTTTGGTCCCGCCTCTCAACCGTCAATCAACTGGTGTACAGGTTCCTGAGCCTATTGAGCTCTATGATATCTACACTTGAAGTTGTGTATGGAGTCAGCCTCCACCACATTACTTCTTAATGTATTCCATTTGTCTACTACTCTGACACTGAAAAAATTCATTCTAATGACTCTATGGCTTATTTGGGCACTCAATTTCCACCTGAGTCCCCTAGTGCGTGTTCCCCTTGTGTTTAATAGTCTGTCTTTATCTACCCTATCAATTCCTCTGAAAATTTTGTATGTGGTGATCATGTTCTTCCTAACTCTTCTGTCTTCCAACGACGTGAGGTTTAATTCCCGTGGTCTATCCTCGTAGCTCATACCCCTCAGTTCGGGTACTAGTCTGGTAAAAACCTTTGAGCCTTTTCCAGTTTAGTCTTATGCTTGACTAGATATATACTCCATGCTGGAGCCGCATACTCCAGGATTGGTCTGACATATGTGGTATACTAAGTTCTGAAAGATTCCTTACACAATTTTCTAAAGGCTGTTCTTATGTTAGCCAACCTGGCATATGCCGCTGATGTTATCCCCTTAATATGGGCTTCAGGGGACAGGTCTAGCGTGATTTCAACCCCCAGGTCTCTCTCTCTGAATATTGAAGTATTTCACATTCCAAATGATTCCTTATATCTGGTCTCCTGCTCCCTTTACCTATCTTCATTACATTACATTTCCTTGGGTTAAACTCAAACAACCATTTGTTCGACCATTCCTGCAGTTTGTCCAGGTCTTCTTGAAGCCTTAAGCTGTCCTGCTTTGTCTTAATCCTTCTCATAATTTTGGCGTCGTCAGCAAACATTGAGGGGAATGAGTCTATACCCTCCGGGAGATCATTTACGTATATCAGAAACAGTATAAGTCCAAAGACTGACCCCTGCGGGACTCCATTTGTAACGTCTCGCCAATCTGAGACTTCACCCCTCACACTGACTCGTTGTCTCCTGTTTCTTAGGTACTCCTTTATCCAATGGAGTACCTTCCCTTTCACTCCAGCCTGCATCTCCAGCTTTTTCACTAACCTCTTGTGTGGTACTGTATCAAAGGCTTTCTGGCAATCCAAAAATATGCAGTTTGCCCACTCTTTCTTGTCTGGACGTAGAATTCAAGTAACCCTGTGAGGCAGGACCTGCCATCCCTGAACCCATGTTGATCCTGTGTTACAAAGTTCCTTCACTCCAGATGTTCCACTAGCTTTCTTCGCACAATCTTCTCCTTCAGCTTGCACGGTATGCAGATTAGGGACACTGGCCTGTAGTTCAGTGCCTCCTGTCTATCCCCTTTCTTGTATATCGGGACTACGTTAGCTGCTTTCCAAATTTCTGGAAGTTCCCCTGTTGCCAGAGATTTGTTATACACTATGGAGAGTGGTAGGCACAGTTCTTCTGCTCCTTCCTTTAGTATCCAAGGGGAGATTCCATCTGGGCCTATAGCCTTTGTCACATCCAACTCTAGTAAAAACTTACTTCCCCGCTGGTAATCTCAAACTCTTCCAGTGGTTCCTGGTTAACTATTCCCTCTCTTATCTCTCGAATTTCTCCTTGCTCTAAGGTGAAGACTTCCTGGAATTTCTTAATCAGTTCCTCACACACTTCCTTGTCGTTTGTAGTGAATCCTTCTGCCCGCTATCCTCAATTTCATAACCTGTTCCTTTACTGTTGTTTTTCTCCTGATGTGGCTATGCAGCAATTTAGGCTGAGTCTTTGCCTTGCTTGTGATGTCATTTTCGTATTGTCTTTCTGCCTCTCTTCTCATCCTGACATATTCATTCCTGGCATTCTGGTATCTTTCTCTGCTCTCAAGTGTCCTGTTATTCCTATAGTTTCTCCATGCACTTTTACTTTGCTGCTTAGCTAGCCTACATCTCTGATTAAACCATGGGTTTCTCATCTTAATTTCTCTGTTTTCCTTTTGGACGTGGACAAACTTGTTTGCTGCTTCCTTGTACTTCTGCGTGATGCTTGTGTGTGTGTGTGTGTGTGTGTGTGTGTGTGTGTGTGTGTGTGTGTGTGTGTGTGTGTGTGTGAGCACGCGTGCTGATATAAAAGAATCGCTTTTTCTGGTGTTTTTCTTCCTGTGGGTGTATATTTGCGTGCACTCGCGTGTTGTGCATGTGCGTGTATGCCTGCTTACTTTTCACAAGGTTTCTTTGTTACGTGACCCTGATATATCCAGGTGCAGGGAGCGGGAGTGGTACGTGGGTAGGTGGAGGAAGTGGCACATGGGTGGAGGAGGCTGTAGGTGGGTGGAGGGGGGAAATGAGAGGTGATAGGGTGAGGTGGTGGAGGGGGGGGGGGGGTTGGAGAGAGGGAGAGGTGGTGTTGGGGGGTGGAGAGAGGGAGGGGGTGGGGGGGGGGAAGAAAAGAAAGGAGGTCCTTTTGTCGTTTCTGTAATAAATAGATTGTGTTTTTGCGTGCGTGAGTTCTCTTCAAAGAGGATGAATTCGGGTGCTTGTGATGAGGATGGACGGAGAGAGAGAGAGAGAGAGAGAGAGAGAGAGAGAGAGAGAGAGAGAGAGAGAGAGAGAGAGAGAGAGAGAGAGAGAGAGAGAGAGAGAGAGAGCCGTAGGTCAGCGTACTCCACATTATGTTGTGGAATGTCTACTTCAACAATCTACTACTCTTTCCTGAAGCTCTGACCTTTACTGAAGCTATTATTAATAATAATATTATCATTATTACCTACATTCCCTTCAATTTTCAGCATACAATTCCATCAAGTAATTCGTCTCCGTTTTATAAGATCTAGATCGTCTTTTAGTAATGTCTTCATCTCAATTTATTTCTCGTCCTGTTAATTTGCTTGTATCGTCTGCAAATGTGTCATTGTTGCTCTTCAGTCATGCATCTAAATCGTTTATATATATATATATATATATATATATATATATATATATATATATATATATATATATATATATATATATATATATATGTCGTACCTAGTAGCCAGAACTCACTTATCAGCCTACTATGCAAGGCCCGATTTGCCTAATAAGCCAAGTTTTCCTGAATTAATATATTTTCTATAATTTTTTTCTTATGAAATGATAAAGCTGCCCTTTTCACTATGTATGAGGTCAATTTTTTTTTATTGGAGTTAAAATTAACGTAGATATATGACCGAACCTAACCAACCCTACCTAACCTAACCTAACTTATCTTTATAGGTAAGGTTAGGTTAGGTAGCCAAAAAAAGCTAGGTTAGGTTAGGTAGGTTAGGTAGACGAAAAAACATTAATTCATGAAAACTTGGCTTATTAGGCAAATCGGGCCTTGCATAGTAGGCTGAGAAGTGAGTTCTGGCTACTAGGTACGACATATATATATATATATATATATATATATATATATATATATATATATATATATATATATATATATATATATATATATATATATATATAGGGTAAAGAACAAGGATCCCAGGAGAGAGCCTTGAGGCACAATGTTTTCCCAACTGGACTATTTTATGTTAACTTTGATTTCTTGATAATTACCAATCTCTAATAAACTAAGTATAATTCTCGACTTTTTAATGAATCTCAATATAAAAGGCATCCGTGGATGACTGCTACAGGTGGCTACAGTTCGCCTGAAATGTCAGACGACGAAAGAAGCGCCGGTAAAAAAAAGTAAATGAATTTTGTTATAAGTGATTCCTAGGTGAGGTATTTAGGACTTTCTGTGTCAAAGATAGGGGGGAAAAACAGGTTAACAAGGGTCTGGTATCCTGGGGCTGGAACTGGGGATATTGTTGACAATATCATTAACATATTGGCTGGAAATGGGTATCAGTGTATCAGTGCTGGAGAAAAAGAACTAGGAAGAGTTTGGAGTGAGGCAATAATACAGAAGTTTATGACAGCCATCGAATTAGTTACGAGGAAGAGAGTGAATTCCGATCGTATGTGGCATTCGTCCAAGAAGAGTATTCGGAAATGAATCAAATACAATATTATTAATTGAATTCTATGGAAAGAATAAGCACGCTCAGGATGGGGTTTATTTATCTAGGGTTGGTGTTGTTGTTGCTTTTGTCAATTCGTTGGAATGTGAGGTTGGAGAGGTTTGTTTGGGTTACAACTGTTAGATGATAAGAGGGGTGGGAAAGGATTTATGGAAAGGAGACAATAAAACCAGGTGTTGCAGGAAAAAAGTTTGGAAAAGATGAATAGGTACGGAGACGAGCTTCAACATAACAATTTCCTTAGGCAGGCGATGAGTCACAATAACGTGGCTGAAGTATGTTGACCAGACCACACACTAGAAGTTGAAGGGACGACGACGTTTCGGTCCGTCCTGGACCATTCTCAATCGACTTGAGAATGGTCCAGGACGGACCGAAACGTCGTCGTCCCTTCAACTTCTAGTGTGTGGTCTGGTCAACAATTTCCTTAGGTTTAACACGGCTCGATAATGGTCCAGGACGGACCGAAACGTCGTCGTCCCTTCACTTTCTAGTGTGTGGTCTGGTCAACACATACAGAAACCAGAAAAAAGAGTTTTATACAGACGATGAGTGACAAATTATATACAGGCCACCAAACTTCGAAGGAATGGAGGCAAAGCATGTATGGAATATCTAGAGCATCTCGGTCGAAAAATGGGTTATGGGCGATTTGAATTCCAGTCGAATAAACTGGAGTAAGAAAACTAGGAATACCGAAGCCAAAGATTTTTTTAGAATTAGGTCATAAATGCTTCCTTAAGTAACACACTAAGAAACCAACGCGGGAAAATATATTATCTTAGACTTAGTATTAACTAACAGGAAGACAAATGAAATAAGGAACGAGCTAGATAAAAAGATAATTAAGATTTAATATATAATGAAAAAGACGTGTTCAATTTTTTTTTTAGGTGCCAGATTTCCGAAAAACTGATTTTGAATGACTAAGACATTTTCCCGTGAAGAATAAATTGGACAAACGTAAACATGAGTGAGCTGCTCTTGGAACGTGACGTGAACCTTGGCGGTGGGTGATGTGACAAGGAATTACGATAACCCTTTCAAGCATAAAATATGCTTGGAAGTCCAAGAATTAAAAAATTCCAAGAATTAAAAAAATTCCAAGAATTAAAAACTCCAAGAATTAAACAATTCCAAGAATTAAAAAGTTCCAAGAATGAAAATAACCAAGAATTAAACAATTCCAAGAAATAAAAATTCCAAGCTTGAAAATTCCAAGCCTAAAAATTCCAAGCATAAAAGAAAGCATGACGGACTGATGATGACCAAATCACACATCAGAAACACAAGAAACGACGGTCCGTCCTGGACCATTATCGAACCGTGTGGTCCACAATGGTCCGGGATGGACCGAAACGTCGCCGTTTCTTCGTTTTCTGATGTGTGTTTTTGGTTACTCTATCATCAGCCACGTTATTGTGACCCATCGTCAGCTTTTAAAAAATATTCTCACTACAAGAATCATCATAATGACTCCAAATGGAGAACCACGGGACAGTGGACCTTCTCTTGAGGTTATCTTGAGATGATTTCGGGCTTTTTAGTGTCCCCGTGGCCCGGTCCTCGACCAGGCCTCCACCCCCAGGAAGCAGCCCGTGACAGCTGACTAACACCCAGGTACCTATTTTACTGCTAGGTAACAGGGGCATAGGGTGAAAGAAACTTTGCCCAATGTTTCTCGCCAGCGCCTGGGATTGAACCCAGGACCACAGGATCACAAGTCCAGCGTGCTGTCCGCTCGGCCGACCGGCTCCCTGTATGTATGTATGTATGTAACCTTTGTACAAAAGGATTAAGAATGGAGCAATGTGTCAAGAACCACAATTTGTAAAACTAATTAGAAATGTTACAAAAGAAATAAGGAAAGCAAAGAGAGACTATGAAGTACAGCAGCAGGGCAGGCAAAGACTTTTTCAGTTATATCAAAGATTAAGACCATTACAAGACCGGTCAGATAACTGACAACGACATAGAAATTAGTATTTTAAATAAATATTTTGTTGCTGTATTTACCAGTGCAAAACTAAATATTATGTTCATAATATGTTAAATAGTTCAGCATTAAGCTGAACTATTCTATATACCTGCTTGATGGGGTTCTGGGAGTTCTTCTACTCGACAAGGCCGGTCCGAGGCCAGGCTTGACTTGTGAGACCTTGGTCCACCAGGCTGTTACTTGGAGCGGCCCGCAGGCCCACCACAGCCCGGTTGGTCCGGCACTCCATGAAGAAAACTATCTAGTTTCCTCTTGAAGATGTCCACGGTTGTTCCGGCAATATTTCTTATGCTCGCCGGGAGGGTGTTGAACAACCGCGGACCTCTGATGTGTATACAGTTGTGAAGAAAACAAGTTATCAAGTCTTAGTGGTTACCAGGGAGAAAGTTATTAAGCAAATCAATAACAGTCAAATAAGTCCCCCAGGATCAGAGGAAGAGTTTGCCAGGGTGTGTCAAGCATGTAAGAAGCGCTTAGTGATCATCTTGATCACTATCATCATCTTACTCATCATCAGTGATCATCATCTTAGTCTTGAATATTTAATAAGCCATCAGAGTCGAGCACAGTTCTGGATTCGTAAAGGGTTCATAATTTTTTTAAGACGGGAGATAGATCACTTCCGCCCGACTATCGGCAATTTAGCTTAACGTCTATTGTGAGAAAATTGCTAAAAATCGATATATAATCGCAAAAGCCATTCGTCTACATCAAGAAAAACCATTAATTAATATCTGATTCACAACGCGGTTTTACCAAAGCCGCTCATGTTACATCAATTTGTTTTCATTCTATTCCAGCATATCTGAGGCAGGAGAGAATGGAAACACTTGTGATTGGAAAGAGAGAGGAAAGGAAAGTGTCTTGACTTAGCAAAGCTGTTGACACGATGGCATACGAGTGAATATAATGGCTGTTTACCGTGTACATTAAACGACTTGGGCTTAGGACTGAGCAGCAATATTTGCAAATTTGCAGATTGTGCGAAAACTGGTAGGGGGGGGGGTGGGGGAATAATTTCATAAGACTCAAAATCACTTCAAGACAATACAGACAAGCTTTTCAAATTGTCGAAAGATTGTCAGATGTATCTCGGGGTCAAGATTAATAGGAATTTAAAGCAAATAAATCAATGCATAAATGTTCGAAATAGGGCAAATAGGATAATGGATTTTTTTTTCTAAAAGCGTTAGCAATAAAACACGTGGCGTTATTCTTCAACTTTCTTCTGCTCGTGTTAGACCCCATTTAGAACTGCAGTTAAATTTTGGTCGCCATACTATAGAACAGACATTCACTTCACCGCCTTCAGCTACGGATAACGAAGTTAATCCTAGAAACTAGAAAGCTTCCCTATTAAGAGAGATAGAGTAAGCTTTATGTACATTCTTTAGAAAGACGAAGAGTTAGGAGTGACATTATTGAAGTGTTCAAGTGGATGAATTACCATAACAAGGGAATGAGGTATTCAATATATCAACCCAAAATAAAACACGAAACAATGAACATAAATTGGATAAGATTACATTTGGGAAAGACCTGGGTAAATACTAGTTTGAAAACAGGGTTGTTGATCAAGCAGCAAGTATACTTCTGATCATGATGCAAGAGTGTATGTATACCGAGAGCTGGGTACACCTGTGTATATGTATCCCAATGTCTTTACTGTCATATGTTTTCAGTTCTACTGGTGTCAAGAACCGTGATATCCTCTCTTCTTGAGGTTA
>NC_091224.1:21133415-21165558 GCF_040958095.1 Procambarus clarkii
AACAGGCTGACATCGGCAGCATATGAGACGCTGGAATACATCAGACCATCGTTAGGATTTGTTACATCAATACTGGAATGTGCAGCACCGGCATGGAATTCGTACTTGGTGAAACATGAAACTAAAATTGAAAATGTAGAGGTATGCAACAATATTAGTTCCAAAGCAAAGAAAGTTAAACATAAGAATAGGTTCAGGAAACTGGACCTAACAGCCCTGGAGGACAGAAGAAACAGAGATATAACCACGACATAAAAGATTCTGGGGGGTGGGAATAGACAAAGCACAGTCTCTTTAAATTGAGAGAACGTAAGACAAGAGGACATCAATGTAAGCTGAACACACCATGTCGATGAAATATAGGGAAATACTCGTACCCTGTACGGGTGGTCAACAAATGGAATACAATGAAGTTGTGGAAGCCACCTCCATACGTAACTCGACGGTCAAATTCGACAAAGAACTCGAACGTCTGAACAGTTCAACTATAACGATACAGGTACAAGAAGGCTAGTAGGCGGGGTATAAAGAGCATGCGCGAGCGCGCGCGCGCGCACACACACACACACACACACACAAATGGGCAAAGTTTCTTTCATCCAAAATGCCCCTGTTACCTAGCAGTAAATAGGTACTTGGGAGTTAGTCAGCTGTCACGGGCTGCTTCCTGGTGTGTGTGTGTGGTGTGGAAAAAAAAAGTAGTTAGTAAACAGTTGATTGACAGTTGAGAGGCGGGCCGAAAGAGCAAAGCTCAACCCCCGTAAACACAACTAGGTGAATACACACACACACACACACACACACACACACACACACACACACACACACACACACACACACACACACACACACACACACACACACGCACGCAAGCACGACAGACACTATAACAACCCCCCCCCCCACCAACTGTAAACATAAAAACTATCACTAAAACACCGCAAACCGAGAAAAGAAAGACAGACAAAACACAAGCACGAATAGCAGACCAAGACAAACACCCGGACACACGAGACAACACACACAGAAAAGCAGCCAAAACCGAAAAAAAAACGGAAGAGAGACAACGAATACAAATAACATGGCTGCCGCGATAAGCAGCAGAGACTCTTGAAATCTCCTCCTCGGCTGGCTGTACCGGCTCTCGCTGCTCGGTTCTGGCAATTATCTGACGTCTTGTCGAACAAAGAGGGATGCTGCAGAGGTATATATAGAGACTACACGAACAATACCCCCCCCCCTCCCCCTCTCTTTCCACCCCCACCCACCCAATCTAAGACTCCCCCCCCCCCTTCTTCATCTTCCTACATCTCAGCCTCATCCTCATCTTCCTACATCTCAGCCTCATTCTCATCTGCCTACATCTCAGCCTCATCCTCATCTTCCTACATCTCAGCCTCATCCTCATCTTCCTACATATCAGTCTCATTCTCATCTTCCTACATCTCAGCCTCATTCTCATCTTCCTACATCTCAGCCTCATCCTCATCTTCCTACATCTCAAGCCTCATTCTCATCTTCCTACATCTCAGCCTCATCCTCATCATCCTACATCTCAGCCTCATTCTCATCTTCCTACATCTCAGCCTCATTCTCATCTTCCTACATCTCAGCCTGATCCTCATCTTCCTACATCTCAGCCTCATTCTCATCTTCCTACATCTCAGCCTCATTCTCATCTTCCTACATCTCAGCCTCATCCTCATCTCCCTACATCTCATCTGTTACAGCTACATCCTTGCACCTCATGTTCCTTGTAACCAGTGAGACTTGAAACTTCATGCCATCTTCAAGGGTGTTCTTAAGGTACAAAATATGTACCTTTGTACATATTATGGAACACTTAAAGAGATTTCAAAATAAAGAGAATTTTGGTTACGTTCTCCTGGGGGTAGAAATTGAATATCCTACTTGATTAGGATAGATATAATGGGATTGGGGGGGAGGCACTGTGAGAAAGGATTGTGCGTGAGAGGGGGGAGTTGAGTGTGGAAGGGGGAAAAGGGGAGGGAGGGATAAGGTGAGAGGGAGGGAGGAAGATTGTGTGTGAGGGAGGAGAAGGAGGAGTGTGCAAGGAAGGATCCGTATAGAGGGAGGAGAACTGTGTGTAAGTTTGATTGTAAGATTGTAAGGGATTGATTGTAAGATTGTAAGGTGATTGTAAGAGCGTCATTAAGGAGGCCCTGGTAATAAGAGAGCCTCTTCAGTGTGGTGAGAAGTGCTCCTCTAGAATGGTAGTGGCATTACATGCTAGGTTAGTGTGGCTAACTTGTTATAATGTGTTGTTAGTGTGGCTAACTCGTTATAATGTGTTGTTAGTGTGGCTAACTTGTTATAACCTCAGCACACACCACCATCACCACACACCACCATCACCACACACCACCATCACCACACCACCATCACCACACACCACCATCACCACACACCACCATCACCACACCACCATCACCACACACCACCATCACCACACACCACCATCACCACACACCACCATCACCACACACCACCATCACCACACACCACCATCACCACCACACACTACCACACCACACACCACCATCACCACACACCACCATCACCACACACCACCATCACCACACACCACCATCACCACACACCTCCATCACCACACACCACCATCACCACACACCACCATCACCACACACCACCATCACCACACACCACCAATCACCACACACCACCATCACCACACACCACCATCACCACACACCACCATCACCACACATCACCATCACCACACACCACCATCACCACACACCACCATCACCACACACCACCATCACCACACACCACCATCACCACACACCACCATCACCACACACCACCATCACCGCACACACACCATCACCACACACCACCATCACCACACACCACCATCACCACACACCACCATCACCACACACCACCATCACCACACACCACCATCACCCACACACCACCATCACCACACACCACCATCACCGCACACCACCATCACCACACACCACCATCACCACACACCACCATCACCACACACCACCATCACCACACACCACCATCACCACACACCACCATCACCACACACCACCATCACCACACACCACCATCACCACACACCACCATCACCACACACCACCATCACCACACACCACCATCACCACATACCACCATCACCACATACCACCATCACCACACACCACCATCACCACACACCACCATCACCACACACCACCATCACCACACACCACCATCACCACACACCACCATCACCACACACCACCATCACCACATACCACAACCACCACAACAACGGTGCCGAACGTGTTCATTATTCCTCTTAATGACTGAAAATGGTTGTTAAGTGCCACACAATGCCAACAATGGCACGAGAACTAGCCACCTCCCCCTCCACCCCCCCGTCTCGAATCGTCAAGTGGTACCCCTATTCTTCGCGCTGATTGGTTGGAATGAGGGGGGGGGGAGGGAGGGTATAACTACTGTCAGCCACAGAGAACCAATCAGCTACCCCTGAGTAGATTGTTTGAGGTTGGCCTGCCTGAGTACTGTCTCTCAAGCGACCGCCATCTCTGTTCTTTGTCCAGCAAGTCGAGGAGTGCGGTGAGAGAGAGAGGGTGAGAGAGAGGGGTGAGAGAGGGGGTGAGAGAGAGAGAGAGAGAGAGAGAGAGAGAGAGAGAGAGAGAGAGAGAGAGAGAGAGAGAGAGAGAGAGAGAGAGAGAGAGAGATCATGGAGGGGGACGCGGGGGGGGGGCCGGGGGGGGAGAATAGCCTAAGCTACTCTATCCCTTTGAGATGTATATTTTTTTCTTGTCTCAATAAACATACTTGAACTTGAATCTGAGAGAGAGAGATTAGTAAAAAATAATTAACTCAAACTTTTGAACAAAATAACTGTTTAAGTGTTTATTCCCTATTTCTATTTGCTAACTACTGTTAATACAAAAATAACAAACATTTCACTTTAAATCTAGCTCACTAATTATAGACATTGTGTATGTATTTTGTTATTATAATAATTTTTTGTATAAAGTTGTTAACGAAAAAAGTTACATTTTCTTGTTTGTTTACATTCACAATTGAAAATAATGCAATTCGAACAGGAATTATGGGGTTATGTTAAAATCTGAATTGCTATTTTTTTATAACAATTAACAGGTTACAAAACAGGTGGCAAGTTAAAAACAAAAAATCGCGGAACCCCCAGAAAGGGACTCACAGATTTATTATTATTAACATCTTTATTGACAAAATTAATTACACTTTTGCCTAATCTGAGGATTCGATTAAGTCTTATTAAAGTGAGGATAATGCTGGTATTCACTGTCACACAGGACGGAGGGTCATACATAAGACAATAGGTCTAAACTGTAGGCGGAAGTACATATATATCATGGTTACAATCAATGTTTTAATGTATGGATATGTGAAAACAACTTTCTACTGTGCACTGCCACACAAGGGCAGCGATGGCTTCATAAGTGATGCAGCTTAGAAGTAATATAAATCAAAATTGTTCTTCATTCTTTAAAATGGACAAGCAAATTTGGATAAATTGTTAGGATGTCGTCCAGAACACCTGAGTCAATGAAATAGTTACACAGTTGGTGGTACAAGAGGCCAGGAGGTCTAAAGTCCTTTACGGTTTCACATTCAACAATATAGTGTTCTAGTGAATGCATTAAAGGTGTATCACAGAGTTTACAATCTGAATATTTGGTAGTGGCTCAGCCTCACTAACCTGCCAGATATGTCTATAGCCAAGGCGAATTCGCGCAATGACTACATCACATTGCCTGGTCCGCTTACTGTGCTGACCATACAAATACCTATTATTACAAAACTTGTCATAACTTTTAATACTGCAGCTTTCACAGAACAGGGCTCACAGAACTCACTAAAAGGAGCCCCAGACAGGGGCTCGCGAAGCCCTGGTTCGCTCTGGCATAACTGCGCTTCCAACTCTACGACCAAAATGGACAATTGGATTGACCCAAAATCCCCACCGTTACTTTCTTTTCGGACATTCTTTTGTGTAAACACTTGCAAAACACAACACAGAAGGTAGATAATAGGTATAAAACTCACCAAGAATTCACAAAAAGTATCTGGGGTGAAAAGAAATCCACAAAAAAGAGACTTTAAAATCATCGTTTACCGCCAGTCATCTTGCATTTAAATCTGACCAGGCAATTAGTCATTAAATTACTTTTCAAGATATTCACATATGCACACACAAACCTATACACAACTGAATCTCTGCACCTTTGTATAACGATGCCTCTAGATAGATTCATAACAAACTCTCTGAACCTGTGTACAACAATCGACGTATAACGGAACCTCTGGACCCGTTTATAACGGAATATCTGGACCCGTTTATACCAAACCTGTATGAATGTTTATACCTGTCTATAGCTGATTTTCATCTTCCCATTGGTTAAAATTAAACTCTCAAGTTTGCTGTAATATACCACATACGAGGCAATAGATGGCGTGGCCTGTCCACAGAGGCTCTGTATGTACTGACGGTCGATTGAGTGATGAAGATTAAGCCACCTAAGAGGTGGCACGGGCATGAATATCCCCGTAAGTGGTAGATTTTGTTTGATGTGAATGTGATCTTTGGTCGCCCTTTGAGATAAGTTAACTACAGTTCACCTGTACAGTCAGTTCACCTGACCACTCATCACATCTGAGTGAGTTGGTTCACCTAATATCCATTCCAAGCTTCAACCAACTTACCTAATCTTTTTAATCTAATCTTGAGTCAGGTCACCTGACCCCTCACATCACGGCTGTTGGTCTCAAGAACTTGCAAGCTCTGCACCCGTTCTTTAAAGAATAACCATCCAAAGCTCGCACATCAGCTTCTTCCCTATTCAAGAATGTAACGCTCCATTTAGCCTATCCCGCATTCTTGTGGAATGGACTTCCAAGCCATCGTTTACCCGACACCTTTGATCTCCGACCTTTTAAGAACTGTCTGTGGAGCATTATCTTAAACTTAAGATTTTTGTCCTTTCCCATGGTCATGTTCTTTCAGTGGGAACATTTGGGCTTTGTTTCGACATATTTAAATTTGAGAACACAAAAATATCCGGTGAAAGGGGGAGCTTGGTGAAGCTGTGATGGTGGGGAAGGGGGTCGTGTTGGGGGTAGTCGTGGAGGGGGGAGGGGTCGTGGAGGGGTCGTGGAGGGGGAGGGGTCGTGGAGAGGAAGGGTCATGGAGGGGTCAGGGAGTAGAGAGGATACTGTGAACTGCTGTGACGGAAAAGGTATGAGGGAGAGGTGGAAGGCCGAAGTATATATGTGTGGGCTCCCTGCCTCCCTTGGCACAGCCCCGCTCCTGTGCCAGGTAAGTCCACTACGGGCTCACCATAGCCCATGCTACTTGGAACTTTTGTTCCCAGTAGCTGAATCTATAACAACATCCCTCCCTTGGGGCTCACCATAGCCCGTGCTACATGGACACTTCGTTCTGAGTAGCTAAATCTGAAACATCAAACATCCCTCCTTAGAGGAGGGAGGGAGAGAGGAGCAAAAAAAAAGTACAGCGGAAGACGGAAGGGAGAGAATTACAAAAGATACAATGAAAGAAGAGAGCAAAAAGTGTAGTGGAAGGAGAAGAGAGCATAACGTACAGTATAAGGAGAGGGAAGATGAAGAAGGGAAAGGCTCTGGTGACAATGGGTGTAGATGCTGGGCCACTGCCTGGGAAGAAACTCAAGAGAACAGGTGAGTAAGGAAGATGGGAAGAAAGCAGGGAAGAAACTCAAGAGAACAGGTGAGTAAGGAAGATAGTGGGAGGAAAGCCGGGAAGAAACTGAAGAGAACAGGTGAGTAAGGAAGATGGTGGGAGGAAAGCAGGGAATGAAACTTGTGGGTTTACCGTTCCTTTCTGAGGGCGTCAGAGTGACCCAATAATCACCTATCTGTGCCTGCAGAATCGATCTTCAGCTTGTGTGACCCGCCTTTTCGGCTGTCGGTCTGTTACCATCCTCATCATTACACACTCGACCAGGCATGTATTCCAGAATAGATTTGTCAAAGGACTTTTAATCTTATTTAACTTTAAATAGAACTCAAGGCAATGATTTAAAGTAGAGAAGTTTAGAATCAGGCTCTGGGTAAATACCGGTTTGGAAACCAGTGTTATAGAGTTATGGAACAAATTACCGCGTAAGGTAATAGACTAGAGATCTTTGCAGTGTTTCAAGCGTAGGCTAGACTAATATATGAATAGTTTGGTCGGGTATAAATAGGTGCCTCGTATGGGCTAATAGACCGTCTACAGTTATCTTCATTCTTATAATCCTCCTGCAAAGTTGTATAGTGAGCATATGTGAATATTTCTTGTTAAATGACTGACATTAATATGGAAAAATAAAATCAGTTCAGACGGCCCCAAGTTTCCAAAACTTAAACCTGATGATTTTCTCTCACCAACTTGTGTTTCTTGTTCGTTAAGTTATCGTTTACACAGTGTAGTAGATTTCCTAAAACAGCTTGTAAGGTTTTCAGTTTACTTCCAAGTCTTAGGATGATTAGTTTGTCATAATATTCTTGAGGTTTGTTAAGCAGTATTCTGTCTCTGCAGAACTTTGTCTTTCTTCTGCAGTTATAAAGGTAATTCACTCTACGAGTTTCACTACATCCTAGAATACCTTCCAGTATCTTGCAAGACAAATGTTCGTTGAAGACACCGACCTGCAGAAATGGGCCTCTTCCACAGCCCAGATCATACACTATTATTAGACTTGACAGTTTTCTGGGTGTAAATGTTGCTTTCTTGTTTCTTCAAGGCCCCGAAATCATCTCAAGATAATCTCAAGAATCTCAAGATAAGGCACTGCATATTGTAGTTATCAGTTGGCACAAAATGGTTGCAGTGTCTTGAAGAAAGCATGCTGATGTCTCACCTGGTCCAAGTGTCTTGAAACATGCATGCTGATGTCTCACCTGGTCCAAGTGTCTTGAAGCATGCATGCTGTCTCACCTGGTCCAAGTGTCTTGAAGCATGCATGCTGATGTCTCACCTGGTCCAAGTGTCTTGAAGCATGCATGCTGATGTCTCACCTGGTCCAAGTGTCTTGAAATATGCATGCTGATGTCTCACCTGGTCCAAGTGTCTTGAAACATGCATGCTGATGTCTCACCTGGTCCAAGTGTCTTGAAACATGCATGCTGATGTCTCACCTGGTCCAAGTGTCTTGAAACATGCATGCTGATGTCTCACCTGGTCAAAGTGTCTTGAAAACATGCATGCTGATGTCTCACCTGGTCCAAGTGTCTTGAAACATGTATGCTGATGTCTCACCTGGTCCAAGTGTCTTGAAACATGCATGCTGATGTCTCACCTGGTCCAAGTGTCTTGAAACATGCATGCTGATGTCTCACCTGGTCATAGTGTCTTGAAACATGCATGCTGATGTCTCACCTGGTCCAAGTGTCTTGAAACATGCATGCTGATGTCTCACCTGGTCATAGTGTCTTGAAACATGTATGCTGATGTCTCACCTGGTCCAAGTGTCTTGAAACATGCATGCTGATGTCTCACCTGGTCCAAGTGTCTTGAAACATGCATGCTGATGTCTCACCTGGTCATAGTGTCTTGAAACATGTATGCTGATGTCTCACCTGGTCCAAGTGTCTTGAAACATGCATGCTGATGTCTCACCTGGTCCAAGTGTCTTGAAACATGCTGATATTCCACCTGGTGATAATGCTTGTGATGGGTGAAGTTCACACAGTTGTCACTCTTCACTCCTGCTCTCTTTACTGTAATGGTTCCTATGGTACTTGTTGATGACCTGTTTTCTTAGAAGTTAGAGAGTTGCGTCGTTTCAGTTCGGTGAACCCTTCATATATATATTATATATATATATATATATATAATATATATATATATATATATATATATATATAACTGAAAACTCACACCCCAGAAGTGACTCGAACCCATACTCCCCAGGAGCCACGCAACTGGTATGTACAAGACGCCTTAATCCACTTGACCATCACGACCGGACATAATGAGGTGATAGCCGAGGCTATGCCCAAGATTACTATCCGAGTGCCGGCGGTGGGGTGGTTCAAATAGCCTCGGCTATCACCTCATTATGTCCGGTCGTGATGGTCAAGTGGATTAAGGCGTCTTGTACATACCAGTTGCGTGGCTCCTGGGAGTATGGGTTCGAGTCACTTCTGGGGTGTGAGTTTTCAGTTGCTATTGTCCTGGGGACCATTCAGGCTTGTTCGCATATATATATATATATATATATATATATATATATATATATATATATATATATATATACTATATATATGTCGTACCTAGTAGCCAGAACGCAACTTTTCAGCCTACTATGCAAGGCCCGATTTGCCTAATAAGCCAAGTTTTCATGAATTAATTGTTTTTCGACTACCTAAACCTAACATAACCTAACTTTTTTAGGCTACCTAACCTAACCTAACCTATAAAGATAGGTTAGGTTAGGTTAGGTAGGGTTGTTAGGTTCGGTCATATATCTACGTTAATTTTTAACTCCAATAAAAAAAATTGACCTCGCACATAATGAAATGAGTAGCTTTATCATTTCATAAGAAAAAATTAGAGAAAATATATTAATTCAGGAAAACTTGGCTTATTAGGCAAATCGGGCCTTGCATAGTAGGCTGAGAAGTGCGTTCTGGCTACTAGGTACGACATATATATATATATATACATGAAGGTATTAGGTATGTATTGGTCCGATTACCTGATAATTCACCATCGCTCCAGAGACGGCAATGCTCGAGTTTTTTTGTTTGTATTCAGCACTGAATGTTGTAACATTCTAAAATTATATTTTCTCTTCTCCACTCTCTCTCTCTCCCAACTTGATGTTATCATTGATATGTAAAACAGCCTTCTGAAGCCTTACTTCACATTTTACACACGCCACTCTCTCACTCATCAACAGAAATAACAATGTCTATATGGTCCCATATACTCTCCCTCCCTCCCAATAAAAACATTAACATAGCAGCCCGTCCTCTTAAGGTTTCCCAACGCCACGAAACTGTCGTTCTAAGAAGAAACTGCCAAGAAACGCCAAGAACCTGCCCTTATCCTGACCTACCAGAGGACCCACAACAGAAACAGGACATTATGTCAATTCTGCCAGCCGCTACCATGTTCTAGTACGGCATTTGTTGGCCTTAGGTAGAGTATACGTCAAAATACGACGTTCTAATTGGAGGACGGATTGAACATAGAGGACTCACAGAAACAGAGAAAACGGAGACAAGGCAACAATTCCAACGTGACACCAAAGAAAAAGCTTAAGCTACTCTATCTCTTTGAGATGTATTTCTTTCTTGTCTCAATAAACTTGAACTTGAAACTTGAACGAAAGAAAATAAAGCGAATCCTCGCACGACACACCAGTATTATGGAGCAAGGGAAGTTATCTTCACTGGGAGGATGGTTATCGCGGGTTGGTAATACATAGAAACGAGGATGAAGCTGGTGTACTCACCTAGTTGTGCCTTGCGGGGGTTGAGCTCTGGCTCTTTGGTCCCGCCTCTCAACCGTCAACCGTGGGAGGTGTGTAGGAGGATGGGAGAGAGAGGCGAGTACTTACCTATCCCTACTTACCTGTCAGTGTCTAGGAGGAAGTAAGGTTCAGATTTTGATACTCTGCCTCCTAGCCATGCTTGTACCGCTTGCATTATAATTTACCCATTCTGACGTTCGCATTCTTTGTCGAATTTGACCTAAACGTTGTGGATGGAGGTGGCTTTGGCAACTTCTTTCTGTGAGTATTATTCAGTACCTGTTGACCAAACCTCACACACTAGAAAGTGAAGGGAGGACGACGTTTCGGCCCGTCCTGGACCATTCTCAAAAATCGACTTGAGAATGGTCCAGGGCGGACCGAAACGTCGTCGTCCCTTCACTTTCTAGTGTGTGGTCTGGTCAACATATTTCAGCCAGGTTATTGTGACTCCTCGTCTGCATACTGAGTACCTGTACAAGGCTGTACAAGGTACGAGTATTTCCAAACACTTCTTTAACTCATTCGCGTTTCCAGCTTCTACCTGTGTCCTCTTGTCCTCCTTTCTCTCAACTTGAAGAGGCTGTCCTTGTCCACCTTGTCTATTTTCTTCAGTATCTTGTAAGTTGTGATCATATTCCCTTCGTTTTCTTCTATCGCCTAGGCTTGTGAGATCTAGTTCCATTAGCCTACTCTCATAGCTTAACCATCTTAGCTCTGGAATTACTTTTGTTGCAAAGGTCCGTACTTTTTTTAAATTTTGGTTTTGAAAGGGAGAAGCAGGGAGAGACATGAATGGGAGAGGCAGGAAGAGATGTGAGTGGGAGAGGGAGGGAGACAGGTGAGTGGAGAGGGAGGAGAGAGATAAGTGAGAGAGGCAGGGAGAGAGGTGAGTGGGAGAGGAAGAGAGACATTGAGAAAACTAAAATAATAACCTCATTAAATAAATGAGTTTCTAGGGCCAAGCTTCAGATGAGCTGATGTAGGAACATGCTCATAGCTTGCAGTATTATTAGAAACATCAGAATAATTCCTAATGAACCTTAGTCTTTTACTGAGTCAGAGTGAATGTAATAAAGCTTACTCACTGGACCTAAGTTGTCTGCTGCTAACACTGGCGTCACTGGTACAGCCACCGGTCCTGTGTAGAGAAGATTCTACATGAAGATCACCGTCTCCGATGACGGCCTTGACGAGGACAAGAAGCCGATGGCATGTGAGAGATTCTCCTTCTTTCTTCACTCTTGTCTTGAAGCAGTTTTTTTCTGAGAATTTCTTCCAGCTGCATTTTGAACTTTACACTAACTTGGTAACTACAGCGTCGGTGAGTAGGCGATTCCATGGGTTATTACCTTCAGGATGATAAAAAAGTATGTTCTCTGTCCTACATTGCGGCTGTTGCCCTTTAAGTGACTTATAATAAGTATTTTAAAGTAGGTTGATGTGTGTATTCTAATTTGTTCAGTGCCTGAAAGGTCTGGATGAGATTAGTCGTGTATGTGGTTTGTGGAGCAGTTAGTGCCGAGGCCCTCAGCCATGCTTCGACGAGGTTATATCTTGAGGTTATCTGGAGATGATTTCGGGGCTTTGCGTCGCCGAGGCCCGGTCGTCGAAGACCTCTTTTTGTTACACATCCCCCCAGGAAGCAGCCTGTAACAGCTGTCTAACTCCCAGATACCTATTTACTGCTAGAAACAGGGGGGGGGGCATCAGGGTGAAAGAAACTCTCCCCATTTGTTTCTGCCTCAGCCGGAGATCGAACCCGGAACCTTAGGACTACGAATCCCGAGCGCTGTTCACTCAGCCGTCAGGCCCCTTCGTCTAAAGTTGTCTTAAGTTCTGGGATAAATGTCAATCGCTCATGTCGAGCCTTTTCCAATCACTTGGGCCGGACGTTAGAGCGACGGTCTCGCTTCATGCAGGTCGGCGTTCAATCCCCTACCATCCAAGTGGTTGGGCACCATTCCTCCCCCCCCCCCCCCGTCCCATCCCAAATCCTTATCCTGATCCCTTCCAAGTGCTATATAGTCGTAATAGCTTGGCGCTTCCCCCTGATAGTTCCCTTCATGTTGAGCCTTTTCCAATCTATTTTTTTTTGTACGAGGTCTGCATGCTGCGATGTAATATAATAGTCCAGGTGGGAGGTCACAAGGCTGGATGACCACTTTCTAATCCATGAAGCCTGGATTCAGGAAGACGGCCCCTGGTCCGTTGGATTATTACACGTGTGTGCTTGTCTTCTCTCGTGTCAGTTCCTACTTGCTCAGCTGTTTTCAGTCACCATCACTTCCAGCCCCTTGTTCACTCTGTTGCAAGTTGGTCTTGTTGATGCGGTAGCTGTGTTGTGGCCATCATGTAAGTATTCGTAAAGTATTACATTTAACTTCAGTAAATATAGTCTGCCAGTCTTCTGACCATTTATGGGGTTCACGTAGATGTTGACCAGACCACACACTAGAAGGTGAAGGGACGACGACGTTTCGGTCCGTCCTGGACCATTCTCAAGTCGATTGTGATGAGGAAGTAGAGACAGGCAATAAATAGGCAAGAGAGAGCTGAGAAGCAAGTAAGGTGTAGTAGAGGGGATAGTAATAATAATAAGAACTGCAGAGGTCCTATTGGCCCATACAATAGGTCAATGGTCCGCTTCGCGTAGATGGTTTTGCAAGGTCACGGTATCGTCCTTGCTCTCCATGTTCCTGGACATCTTCTCCAACATGCGCTAATGTTGTCAGCAACGCTGCTGATGCCTATTACAGGTTAGCTTGAAAAAAATGTAGGCCAGCCCCGAGTCATTTAATTTTAAGATAACCTCATTGTTTTGTGTTTTATTTCATGTATGTGTGCCTTTGTTTTATTTCAGTATTTTACCAACACCTTCGTGTACTGGCTTGACCTGTCGTTCCACGATCATTAACACGATGTACTGAACGGGGTGAGAATAGCTTTGAGCTACTTCATCCCTTTGTGTGTATTTTACCTCAATACACTTATTTCAATTTCAATTTCACGCCGACTGGAAAGTTTTCTTATTATCTTGAGGTTATCTTGAGATGATTTCGGGCTTAGTGTCCCCGCGGCCCGGTCCTCGACCAGGCCTCCACCCCCAGGAAGCAGCCCGTAACAGCTGACTAATTCCCAGGTACCTATTTACTGCTAGGTAACAGGATCATCATGGTGAAAGAAACTCTGCCCATTGTTTCTCGCCGGCGCCCTGGATCGAACCCGGGAGCACCGGATCACGCGTACGTGTTTCTGTCCGCTCAGCCACCGGCTCAACATGTGCAGGTTACAGTTTACAAAACGATGTGTGGTGCTTTGATATCATTGAGCACCAAGATGTTCGACGATTTCACCCCTACAGTTCTTCTCTGGACGGTAGAGCGACGGTCTCGCTTCATGCAAGTCGGCGTTCAATCCCCGACCGTCCCTAAGTGGTTGGGCACCATTCCTTCCCTCTCCGTCCATCCCAAATCGTTATCCAGACCCCTCCCTCCCTTCGTGAGCTTGCAGATGTGTGCGGACACGATGACTGGACCAGTTTCCTGCTGCATTTCTTTTGCATTTCTGAGACAAGAGTAACGTTTGTGTATTTCAAATCGTG
This sequence comes from Procambarus clarkii, assembly GCF_040958095.1. NCBI lineage: Eukaryota > Metazoa > Arthropoda > Malacostraca > Decapoda > Cambaridae > Procambarus > Procambarus clarkii. The sequence continues at coordinate 21,147,579 of NC_091224.1, forward strand.
GAGCATGCTTCCTTGGTTGAGGCTTCTCCCAGCAGGCGTCTCAGTGGTAAACACACTTCCTCAATCAGCGCCAGTACGACCTGTGGACTGACTCCCAGCCTCTCAAGATGTTTACGGGCTATTCATGCCCGTGCCTGCTCTTGGGTGACTTATTCTTCATCAATCAATCTCAAGATGTTGAATGTTAAGTCTTTATTTCAGTCACCACATACACATCTGTAAGTAAGGAAGCGAAGAGGTAAACACCTTTATTTTCAAGTTTGTGGCATGTGCCCAATCGTCACCCAGTTATTGTGACTTAGTGCCTTGTTTATGCTTTCTTGTGTAAAAGCTCAGGTCAAATAGTTAGTCAGTGTGCTAACTAGTTTTGTTTTCGCCAGATATAACATTGTGTAAGCTTTCAAAGCTCCCACTCTGACTTTAGCCTTGATTTTCCTCCTTCGGTGTCTTAAATTATGTTATAAATTCAAAATTATAGCATTCTTCAGGGGCCGTCTTTACTATTTTCCTTCAATGATCTTAAATTAGAATATAAGAATAGCTGTAACCGCCGAAGGTTTATTGGTCCATGCTAGTAGGCCTCCTCCTTACGTCATCCACACCATTTTATATGCGTAGGCCTATCTCCACTATTTCTACTACCACTACTAATACTACTAGGCCTAACGCCGCAACTACTGCCTCTACTAACTTAATAGGAAGTACAGACTATAATAACAAAAGGAGAGAGAGAGAGAGAGAGAGAGAGAGAGAGAGAGAGGTAATAATTAAGAAACATTGGGAATGTTTGCTATTTAAGATTCGCTACTTGGAACAAAAAGTTCCAAGTAGCACGGGCTATGGTGAGCCCGTTGTGGACTGGGTTCTAACATTGGGAAATATGAAAACTTTCGCTCTTAGGATGAGTTTATCAATCGTTAATCTTTCTATACTGCATTAGGCTGCCAGGAATTTTAGTAGGCCTAATATAGTTTAAATGTAAACAAAGTAATCAAACTGTCAACGCCATATTCTCAAAAAGAAACATTGATTAAAAATACACTCCCCCCTCCCCCCCCCCACCGCCAGAAAATAATAATTCCAAATTCCCCAAAAAAAACAGATTACAAAAATAGATGTATAACAAAAAAATCGTCAGATCTGGCAACTCGTGGGAGCGCGAGTTGGCAGTTAGGATTAAGCGAACAACACATCAAAGGACCCACGAAGGAGAATTAGCGAATCGGAAAGAATGGCCATTGACATTGTATGCTTACTCCCCCCTTCCTCCTTCCCTCTCTCTCTCCCCTTCTCGCCAAAACGGCTCCCCCCACCTCCAACCTCCCCCCCCCCCGGCTCCCCAACAAAAAAAAAAAAAGCTTATTATAGGCTGGTTAATCGCTAGGGTCATATTAAGACCCGTCCGCGTGGCTCTTGAGATCAGCTGTTTTGCTAATACTGAAAACCTTCATTTCATTTTGGGTATTTGCTTGGTGGCGGCTTGGCATGAGCTGTTGATTTCTTCTTAATAGTTATTAGCAAAGACTATTATCATTTGCCACTCCCCGGAGAGGAAAAGGTTAGGATTTTAACTTCATATTTATAAGCGTAATTGATAATAAAGATGGAAGGCAGAGAGAGAGAGAGAGAGAGAGAGAGAGAGAGAGAGAGAGAGAGAGAGAGAGAGAGAGAGAGAGAGAGAGAGAGAGAGAGAGAGAGAGAGACGTGGTGAAGGTTTCGTCGCTCGGAGATGTTCTCGGATGTAGGTTCGAATCCTCGTCACGGCCCTTGTGGATTTGTTAAATCAACATATGTATACAAGCAAATTCTGACACTCTCCTGAGTTGATGATAAGTGTTCACGTGGGCCCAAGTAACTTACGCCAAGAATGAAATATTTTGAATTTTTTGTTTGTCATAATACCTGTATATGGTCTAATGAATATATAGTATGAACTACAGTCAATGTTCTTGACAGCTATATACTCTATATGAGCTACAGTCAATGTTCTTGGCAGCTATATACTCTATATGAGCTACAGCCAATGTTCTTGGCAGCTATATACTCTATATGAGCTACAGTCAATGTTCTTGGCAGCTATATACTCTATATGAGCTACAGTCAATGTTCTTGACAGCTAAATATACTCAATAAGAACTCCATCCAATGTTCTTAACAGCTAAATATACTCTTGTAAGAACTCTAGCATAGTCTATTTTCTTCACAGCAATATACCCATAATAACAAAAAAATTATATTCTAAATAACACCCCCCATATGGTCCTAATAACAATATATATATTTTCCCAAATAACGCCAATATGTTTTATAATAATACAAACATATATCCATAATAATACCTGTATTATTATTATAAATATGTTCATAATAACATAACCATATGTTTTTAATTACCACAAACTAACATTGTAAAATAACATCATATGTTCTTATTATCTGTATATCTTCTTGGCTGTAGAACTTTTAAAAGAATAATTTTGTAATTATTTTCTAAATAATTACAAAATTAAAAAAAATATATAAAAATATATAAAATGAAAACTAAAAAAAACAAGCAAAGTTATATAACAATGAATCGATAAAATAAATAGTCACTTAATTTTGGTTATCCTTAAGAACCGACGTATATGATAGCGAAGATAACATTGAACAAAAAACATTACCGAGATCTCGAGACGTGACAGACAAAAAACAGAGAAGCAAAACAAAAAACAAAGGTACAGAGGAACAAAAAATAAATCGAGAGAAACTTGCCACAAATACATCTTATATCAGACTCTTATCATTTAAGGAATCCCAGAGAGGAATTAAGAGTGATACAGCATTTATTTTTTGACTCTTTTTAACCCCCGCCTTGTCATGAAAAACTTTCCCTCCCCCATCTCCACTGTACCTCCTCACTCTCCACTGTACCCTTCACTCTCCACTGTACCTCCTCACTCTCCACTGTACCCTTCACTCTCCACTGTACCTCCTCACTCTCCACTGTACCCCTCACTCTCCACTGTACCCCTCACTCTCCACTGTACCCCTCACTCTCCACTGTACCCCTCACTCTCCACTGTACCCTTCACTCTCCACTGTACCCCTCACTCTCCACTGTACCCCCTCACTCTCCACTGTACCCCTCACTCTCCACTGTACCCCCTCACTCTCCACTGTACCCCCTCACTCTCCACTGTACCTCCTCACTCTCCACTGTACCCCTCACTCTCCACTGTACCCCTCACTCTCCACTGTACCCCTCACTCTCCACTGTACCCTTCACTCTCCACTGTACCCCTCACTCTCCACTGTACCCCTCACTCTCCACTGTACCCCTCACTCTCCACTGTACCCTTCACTCTCCACTGTACCCCCTCACTCTCCACTGTACCTCCTCACTCTCCACTGTACCCCTCACTCTCCACTGTACCCCTCACTCTCCACTGTACCCCCTCACTCTCCACTGTACCCTTCACTCTCCACTGTACCCTCACTCTCCACTGTACCCCCTCACTCTCCACTGTACCCCTCACTCTCCACTGTACCCCTCACTCTCCACTGTACCTCCTCACTCTCCACTGTACCCCTCACTCTCCACTGTACCCCTCACTCTCCACTGTACCCCTCACTCTCCACTGTACCCCTCACTCTCCACTGTACCCTTCACTCTCCACTGTACCCCTCACTCTCCACTGTACCCCCTCACTCTCCACTGTACCCTCACTCTCCACTGTACCCCCTCACTCTCCACTGTACCCCCTCACTCTCCACTGTACCCCTCACTCTCCACTGTACCCCTCGCTCTCCACTGTACCCCCTCACTCTCCACTGTACCCCTCACTCTCCACTGTACCCCTCACTCTCCACTGTACCCCCCTCACTCTCCACGTGTACCCCTCACTCTCCACTGTAACCCCTCACTCTCCCTGTACCCCTCGCTCTCCACTGTACCCCTCACATCTCCACTGTACCCCTCACTCTCCACTGTACCCCTCACTCTCCACTGTACCCCCTCACTCTCCACTGTACCCCCTCACTCTCCACTGTACCCCCTCACTCTCCACTGTACCCCTCCTCTCCACTGTACCCCCTCACTCTCCACTGTACCCCTCAATCTCCACTGTACCCCTCACTCTCCACTGTACCCCCTCACTCTCCACTGTACCCCCTCACTCTCCACTGTACCCCCTCACTCTCCACTGTACCCCTCACTCTCCACTGTACCCCTCACTCTCCACTGTACCCCCTCACTCTCCACTGTACCCCTCACTCTCCACTGTACCCCTCACTCTCCACTGTACCCCTCACTCTCCACTGTACCCCCTCACTCTCCACTGTACCCCCTCCTATCAATCTGTAACCCTCGTTACATTTAATCATCATCTCGTCATAATAAATTTATTGCGTGTTTACATCTCTCAAAATATAAACCATTCAAAGGAAGATTATGAGAGAGAGAGAGAGAGAGAGAGAGAGAGAGAGAGAGAGAGAGAGAGAGAGAGGAGAGAGAGAGAGAGAGAGAGAGAGAGAGAGAGGGAGAGAGGGAGAGAGGGAGAGACAGAGAGGGAGAGAGAGAGGGAGAGGGAGAGGGAGAGAGAGAGGGAGGGAGGGAGAGAGGGAGGGAGAGAGGAGGGAGGGAGGGAGAGAGGGAGGGAGAGAGGGAGGGAGGGAGAGAGAGAGAGAGAGAGAGAGAGAGAGAGAGAGAGAGAGAGAGAGAGAGAGAGAGAGAGAGAGAGAGAGAGAGAGAGAGAGAGAGGGAGGGAGAGAGGGAGGGAGAGAGAGAGAGAGAGAGAGAGAGAGAGGAGAGAGAGAGAGAGAGAGGAGAGAGAGAGAGAGAGAGAGAGAGAGAGAGAGAGAGAGAGAGCGTCCCTTTTGCACATGCGATGTTCAATTGATTCAACACGGTTCGCTATCGTACTGGTGATCTTCTTCGTCAATGGTGTTTTCCTGTATCCCAACTATCTGATAAACTCATCGGCACTAACCCCACTGGATGACCTCTGGATGATTTCATATGAGAAAGTTGGATGAGGTGGCGAATGAGGAGGGATGATGATGAGTTAGGGTTGAGTGGAGAGGAAAGCGGATGAGTATATGCGAAGCTCAGCAAAGGGTGAAGGTGGATGACATATTTACACATGTGGATAAAGTATTGACACAGGTGGATGATATATATTGGTATAAGTGGATTCAATATTACGGAGGTGGATGAGATGCATTTCATTAGGTATGATTCTACAAAAAAATTCTATATGGCAAGATGAAGTGTATATATTTTTAAGATTTAGGCCAGTCAATAATATGATTAATGTCTCTTAATTGAACAAACAATGCCCTTGATTCTGCTCATTTTTATGCTATCTTCTTGAAGTTATCTTGAGATGATTTCGGGGCTTAGCGTCCCCGCGGTCCGGTCCTCGGCCAGGCCTCCTTTCCTCCTTTTTGTTACACACGCCCAGGAAGCAGCCCGTACCTATTTACCTATTTACTGCTAGGTAACAGGGTGAAAGAAACATTTTGCCCATTTGTCTCCGCCTCCACCTGGGATCGAACCCGGAACCTCTGGACTACGAATCCGAAGCGCTGTCCATCCAGCTGTCACGCCTCCATAGTTTTGACATTGAACTATGCTATCTTGAGGTTATCTTGAATTGATTTCGGGGCTTTGGTGTCCCCGCGGCCCGGTCCTCGGCCAGGCCTCCACCCGCAGGAAGCAGCCCGTGACAGCTGACTAACTCCCAGGTACCTATTTACTGCTAGGTAACAGGGGCATAGGGTGAAAGAAACCCTGCCCATCGCTTCTCGCCGGCGCCCGGGATCGAATGCGGGACCACAGGATCATGTGTCCAGCGTGCTGTCCGCTCGGCCGGCCGGCCCCTGAACTATAGTTCTGCTACGCACAGATTTGTGGAGGTGTGACGGGTACCAGATACCCGTACCAGATGTAATGTACCAGATACATTACCAATATCAACAAGGGCCTCCCTGATGGTGTTACGATGTGGGGTAAGGTCGTCGGGACTTCAGCCCTCGTCAGAGACGCCCCGAAAACATCTTAATTTTTGTCTGAGAAGCAACTTGATCTATGTAGTTAGCGTTCAACGGAGAAAGCGCAAACCTCGACACCTTGGAGTAATAGTCAGCTTAGTAGACGTGGTGTGGAGGCGTGACATGAGCCAGTGGTGTCCTCAGGTGAGGAGAGCTGGACTTGGCGGTAATTCTGTTGATTGATTAATTGATTGATAGACATTAAGCCATCGAAAAGGTGGCACGTAAGGAAATAGCCCATAAGGAAATTTTGTTGTGATTTGTCACTTTACATGATTGATTGATTGATGAAGATTAAGCCACCCAAGAGGTGGCACGGGCATGAATAGCCCGTAAGTGGTGGCCCTTTTGAGCCATTACCAGTATCAAAAGATGATACTGGAGATCTGTGGAGGCGCAACTGCACCCTGCGTGACGGGAGATGTCTCCCGGACCAAGTGGTGACCAAATGGTCGGTCTTTATATGACAGGCTTTACTTTATATATCGTCCACTTGGGCTGGACGGTAGACCAACTGTCGCGCTTCATGCAGGTCAACGTTCAATCCCCGACCGTCCAAGTGGTTGGGCACCATTCCATCCCCGACCGTCCAAGTGGTTGGGCACCATTCCATCCCCCCGTCCCATCCCAAATCCTTATACTAATTCCTTCCAAAGTGCTATAGTCGTAATGGCTTGGCGCTTTCCCCTTTCTAGTTCCCATCCCCTCCCGTCTCCGGATAGTTTATTTCCCTTGGCGTTCCTCTGAGCGTGTCCCACACTCGCTAAAACTGACTTATAAGCCACCCCAAACATAAACTATTATATAAACAGTAATTAAAAAGATCCAATTCATAAACATTCTTTAACCAAAGAAATGCAAAACGTTTCCTAGTATGAAGGTAGGGGAAGGGAAGTATCAGGGGGAAAGCGCCAAGCCATCACGACTATATAGCACTTGAAAGGGGTCAGGATAAGGGTTTGGGATGGGACGGGGGGAAGGAATGGTGCCCAACGACACACAATGTAATCACATTATCCCTTTTTTTGGTGAGTTTAGTTGTGGATTTTGACCAGGACTAAAGCCAACCAGCCGGGTGCTCAGGCATAGGAATTATGGTGGCATAAAAACCCCTTTCACAAGTTGGTATGATCCTTAAGTAAGCGTGTTGATGAGGGCCAGTTGTTGATGCGCGCGTGTTGATGCGGGCCAGTTGACATCTTCCTTACAATTTTTTTTTCTTAAATTTTGCCCCGAGGGTCGAGTTTATTGGGCAGCGCCGCTCATCCTGTGAGTGGACACACCGCCAGTAACAGTATTGGGCAGCGCCACTCATCCTGTGAGTGGACACACCGCCATAGTGACAGTACTGGGCAGCGCCACTCATCCTGTGAGTGGTCACACCGCCATAGTGACAGTATTGGGCAGCGCCACTCATCCTGTGAGTGGACACACCACCATAGTGACAGTATTGGGCAGCGCCACTCATCTTGTGAGTGGTCACACACCCCATAGTGACAGTATTGGGCAGCGCCACTCATCCTGTGAGTGGACACACCACCATAGTGACAGTATTGGGCAGCGCCACTCATCTTGTGAGTGGACACACCGCCATAGTGACAGTACTGGGCAGCGCCACTCATCCTGTGAGTAGACACACCGCCATAGTGACAGTATTGGGCAGCGCCACTCATCCTGTGAGTGGACACACCGCCATAGTGACAGTACTGGGCAGCGCCACTCATCCTGTGAGTGGACACACCGTCATAGTGACAGTATGGGCAGCGCCACTCATCCTGTGAGTGGACACACCGCCATAGTGACAGTATTGGGCAGCGCCACATCCTGTGAGTGGACACACCGCCATAGTGACAGTATTGGACAGCGCCACTCATCCTGTGAGTGGACACACCGCCATAGTGACAGTATTGGGCAGCGCCACTCATCCTGTGAGTGGACACACCGCCATAGTGACAGTATTGGGCAGCGCCGCTCATCTTGTGAGTGGACACACCGCCATAGTGACAGTACTGGGCAGCGCCACTCATCTTGTGAGTGGACACACCGCCATAGTGACAGTACTGGGCAGCGCCACTCATCTGTGAGTGGTCACACCGCCATAGTGACGGTATTGGGCAGCCCCACTCATCTTGTGAGTGGACACACCGCCATAGTGACAGTACTGGGCAGCGCCACTCATCCTGTGAGTGGACACACCGCCATAGTGACAGTACTGGGCAGCGCCACTCATCTTGTGAGACACACCGCCATAGTGACAATACTGGGCAGCGCCACTCATCCTGTGAGTGAACACACCGCCATAGTGACAGTATTGGGCAGCGCCGCTCATCTTGTGAGTGGACACACCGCCATAGTGACAGTACTGGGCAGCGCCGCTCATCTTGTGAGTGGACACACCGCCATAGTGACAGTACTGGGCAGCGCCACTCATCCTGTGAGTGGACACACCGCCATAGTGACAGTATTGGGCAGCGCCACTCATCCTGTGAGTGGACACACCGCCATAGTGACAGTATTGGGCAACGCCACATCCTGTGAGTGGACACACCGCCATAGTGACAGTATTGGGCAACGCCACTCATCCTGTGAGTGGACACACCGCCATAGTGACAGTATTGGGCAGCGCCACTCATCTTGTGAGTGGACACACCGCCATAGCACAGTGACTTGGGCAGCGCCACTCATCTTGTTAGTGGACACACCGCCATAGTGACAGTATTGGGCAGCGCCACTCATCCTGTGAGTGGACACACCGCCATAGTAGTGACAGTATTGGGCAACGCCACATCCTGTGAGTGGACACACCGCCATAGTGACAGTATTGGGCAACGCCACTCATCCTGTGAGTGGACACACAGCCATAGTGACAGTATTGGGCAGCGCCACTCATCTTGTGAGTGGACACACCGCCATAGTGACAGTACTGGGCAGCGCCACTCATCTTGTTAGTGGACACACCGCCATAGTGACAGTATTGGGCAGCGCCACTCATCCTGTGAGTGGACACACCGCCATAGTGACAGTATTGGGCAGCGCCACTCATCCTGTGAGTGGACACACCGCCATAGCAGCATGTACAACACTCCCCAAAAGGAAGAAAACCCGGTGGGTTGTTCATCCTGTCACTTGTACCCAGACACAGCTGGGACTTCCTTACAGAAACCACGCCCCTCCAGCACGGGGGGGGGGTCTCCATACACTAGGTCATCACTAAGTATTGCTCGTAACATCTACATACATCTTCTGAGGTATGACAGGGCTAGTAAGTCTACGGGCTCACCATAGCCCGTGCTACTTGGAACTTTTTGTTCCAGGTAGTGAATCTTTAACAACAACGGCTACTAAGTACTTTTAGCCTTCTACAATCACACCTGCGCCGCCTTAAAGACAATCTGGCATCCAAAATGATGGTACTTAATGCGTAACAATTGCTGGGCGAAAGTACAAAAATGGACTGTTGCAGCCTCAAGAAAGTCGTCGTTTTGTACTGTTAGTTGTGTAGAGGAAACAAGAAGGCAACCAAAAATCTTAACTTTCCTAGCATATATGTGTAATAAATTAGGGCTACTTGTTTAGGCCTTGCGATTCTGATATTTCCTTTATTTACAAATCTTTATCTAGTGTTGGTTTTATCAACTTTTTATCAACACTTTGTTTATCAACAAATCAAATTTTTATCAACATTTTGTTTATCAACATTTTGTTTATCAACTTTTTATCAACATTTTGTTTATCAACTTTTTATCAACATTTTATCAACTGTGCGTATTCTCAAGCTAACCTCAATTTCTTTAATCTCAAACCTGTTTCCAACACTGGTACCACTGAACTCTCCTTTCCCTTCATACCTGAACTCAAAAATCTCAATAACACCCTTCGACCTCTTGACATAAAGTTCGCCTGTCGACAAACTAACACACTTCGTAGTAATCTGGGGCCAGACTCACGAAGCAGTTACGCAAGTACTTACGAACGTGTACATCTTTCCTCAATCTTTGATGGCTTTGGTTACATTTATTAAACAGTTTACAAGCATGAAAACTTCCCAATCAACTGTATTTATTGTTATAAACAGTCTCCTGGTGCTTCAGAGCTCATTAATTATCTAATGATTGTAAACAAGGCCGTCAAAGATTGAGAAAAGATGTACACGTTCGTAAGTATTTGCGTAACTACTTCATGAACCTGGCACCCCTGGTTCACACTGTTCCTCCTGCTTCTAATGCTGCTGGTGTCTACTTTATTTCCTGTTCGTCTTCTCCTCTCCAATACTTAGGCGAAACTGGTCGTACACTTAATGACAGACTTAAGGAACACACAAAAGTGTTAAGTCTGCAGACACAAACAATGCTCTCTGCTGTCATGTTAGGGACTCAAATTATCCTAATGATTGGTATTCTTCTAAAATAATCTTTCCTACCTTTTACTCTTCACAGACGCCGTCTTGTTGAATCGGCTCTGATACACAACCTACCAAACATGAACCTCAGTCCTGGATTTGTTGCTGTTAACTCTTCCCTTTCACAGTACATACTCAAATGCTCAAACCTTTCTAACAAACGTGACCTAACATAAGCCTACCCATCTCGCAAGAGTGTTAGTCATATAGGTCCATATGTTCAGTAGCCTGCACTGGCAAATTTTGGGTGCAATATGAGGATATCTTCAAGAACACGAGAGTGAATAAAGTAATTGCAAAGCTCCAGGCACCTCATGCCAACGGGTCTGAAAGGTCTAATAACTGGGCATTCGGTGATGTGGTGTGGGAGATATCATGCCGCAATTCCTGCTCGCAGAGCTTGAGTAGCGAAATCTTAAACAACAAACAACCTCGCTCCCATACAGCCCCGCTCCTGTGCCAGGTAAGTCCACTACGGGCTCACCATAGCCTGTGCTACTTGCAACTTTAGGTCCGAGTAGCTGAATCTAAAAAACAACAACTCGCTGCCATCACAATCGCCTTGATAATGATCTAGGACGGACCGAAACGTCGTCATCGTCTCCTCATTTTCTGATGAGTGGTTTGGTCTTCAGGTTAGGTTTAGTTGTGCAGTTAGTGTTCCACTTTTTTTGGCAAGCTATTTGTGTATTCCAATAGTTCAAAACGTAGATAAAATTTGGGTACTAATTGTGTAGTACAAATGTACTACAACGTAGTACAAATTTGAGAATACTCAAATACGAAATATAAGAGTAGTGTAATTTTTTGAGTATGGTTGAAATTTGAGCACACGTTTTTGAAAAGAAGCACACACACACACACACACAAACACAACTCTCAACGGTAGTTAAAACGTGTCCTTGGTCATGTGTAACACAAATTATGTTTGACTTGTCTCAAGTTCGTAAGATCACCAACGCTGACGCATCGATGAATAACTACAAGACAAACTCAGGTGGCTGGCAGTGTTTACCCAATAATCACCGTCTTAACAGACACCTCCATCACCACACACGCACTTGGCTCCAGCACCTAATACACTAACTCGAAAACATTTCATCTTTGATTTTCCGAAATAACAAAAATAAGTTTCTCAATACTTCCCTCCCTCCCTCCCTCCCTTCCACCTCTCTCTCTCTCTCTCTCTCTCTCTCTCTCTCTCTCTCTCTCTCTCTCTCTCTCTCTCTCTCTCTCTCTCTCTCTCTCTCTCTCTCTCTCTCTCTCCCTCTCTCTCTCTCCTCTCTCTCTCTCCCTCTCTCTCTCCTCTCTCTCTCCCTCTCTTTCTCCCTCTCTTTCTCCCTCCCTCCCTCCCTCTCTCCCTCCCTCTCTCCCTCCCTCTCTCTCTCCCTCTCTCTCTCCCTCTCTCTCTCCCTCTCTCTCTCTCTCTCTCTCTCTCTCTCTCTCTCTCCCTCCCTCCTCCCTCTCTCCCCCCTCTCTCTCTCTCTCTCCCCCCCCTCTCTCTCTCCCCCCCCTCTCTCTCTCTCTCTCCCCCCTCTCTCTCTCCCCCCCCTCTCTCTCTCCTCCCCCCCCCCCTCTCTCTCTCCCCCCCCTCTCTCTCTCTCTCTCTCCCTCTCTCTCTCACCTTCCTTCATGTTCACTCTTCGTTGTCCTCCCTCATCATTCTATCTATGTTGCCATATCTACTCGCGCCATTCAATATAAACTCCTTTGATCATTTTGCTTTGCCCACCGTCATTCAACAATTAATTCCAATAACAAGGTATTTATATCATTTATATCACTAATATTACTTTACACATCATTCATTATTCATATTAAAAATAGTGAAAAATCTTCATATATACAATATAATGACTAAAATAAATAAGGGGAAAATTTTGTATGCAATTATGTGAGAACCCACAATTATCCAGCATGAGAAACTCTAATTATGCAGAGTGAGAAACCCCATCAATAAGCGTGAGAAACCCCATCAACAAGCGTGAGAAACCCCATCAACAAGCGTGAGAAACCCCATCAACAAGCGTGAGAAACCCCATCAACAAGCGTGAGAAACCCCATCAACAAGCGTGAGAAACCCCATCAACAAGTGTGAGAAACCCCATCAACAAGTGTGAGAAACCCCATCAACAAGTGTGAGAAACCCCATCAACAAGTGTGAGAAACCCCATCAACAAGTGTGAGAAACCCCATCAACAAGTGTGAGAAACCCCATCAACAAGTGTGAGAAACCCCATCAACAAGTGTGAGAAACCCCATCAACAAGCGTGAGAAACCCCATCAACAAGCGTGAGAAACCCCATCAACAAGTGTGAGAAACCCCATCAACAAGCGTGAGAAACCCCATCAATAAGCGTGAGAAACCCCATCAACAAGCGTGAGAAACCCCATCAACAAGTGTGAGAAACCCCATCAACAAGCGTGAGAAACCCCATCAACAAGTGTGAGAAACCCCATCAATAAGCGTGAGAAACCCCATCAATAAGCGTGAGAAACCCCATCAACAAGCGTGAGAAACCCCATCAACAAGCGTGAGAAACCCCAATCAACAAACTTAAGAAACCCCAATTAGCAAGCATTACAAATGAGCCACTCAGCATGAAACCTCCCAATCACCAAGCATGAGAAACATCTAATCAACCAGCATGAAGGACCCCAATCTGATTGCATAGGGGGAAACCCCAATCGACCGGATATGCTTCCTACGCCCCACCAATGCTGGCTTCAACTTATTTAGACACTCGCAACGTTACCTCTCTGTCATCACCACAAGTCCTGACTAATGTGAACGATCTCACGTAGGAGGGAGGAGAAGTGTACGCGTAAAACAGATGAGAACTCCACAGGATCCTAAATGTACAACTAATGCTAACTTCGCAGCATTGGAAATGTACAGTTAATGATGACTACAAGGACAGAAGAGGACTGTACTAAACAGACTGTACTAATAGGAGAGTCTAAACAGCTGTCGGGAAATGCCCCACAAACAGCTGTAGGAATTTAATCCCAACAAATGTATATAATCAAATGTATATAATCAAAGTATGAGAGATGGAAGAGGCCAAGATGACCGTACAGTATACAAGGAAGACAGATGCAAGAATCAAAGAAGGGAAACGAAAAGGACCTAGGGGAGGGGGGTTATCTTCTTGAGGTTATCTTGAGATGTTTTCGGGGCTTAGCATCCCCGCGGTCCGGTCCTCGACCAGGCCTCCTTTTTGTTACAACCCCCCCCCCCCCCCTCCCCAGGAAGCAGCCCGTAGCAGCTGTCTAACTCCTAGGTACCTATTTACTGCTAACTAACAGGGGCATCAGGGTGAAAGAAACATTTTGCCCATTTGTCTCCGCCTCCACCGGGGATCGAACCCGCTGTCAGGCGTCCGGGTGGACGATACACCAACTATATCACCAGAGTCACACTCCAGCAGAAAAAGGAACGAATTATTCAAAAGACAGCGAACGTTTAACTACTTTGACTAGTCTTTTAACATGACGCTCCGTCATGGAACCAAGACAGCGTAGTGAACAGTCTCCGGAGATGGTCTGAGAAATGGCTGCTAGACTTGAACCCTGCCAAGTGCAAGGTTACGAGGATAACCTCGCATTTGAAAATCGATCAGGACAACCGAAGGTTAGATAGACGGGGTCCAAGAGCTAACAGCTAGACATTGCAAGTAGAAATAGTAAACACACATTTTATGTGCGTGTATTTTCGCTCATAGGATTAATTGAATTCTACGACCAGGCAACAAAATTCAGGCAAGAAAAAGAGAGCTGGGCAGACTGCTTATTTTTGGATTGCCAGAAAGCCTTTGACACAGTACCACATAAGAGACTAGTGCACAAGCTGCAGATGCAGCTTGTACTGGATAATGGTACTCCACTGGATAATGAAGTACCTAAGCAACAGAAAACAGCAAGTCACTGTGAGGGGTGAAGTTTCGGAGTGGCGAGGCGTCACCAGTGAGTCCCACAGGGCTCAGTCCTTGGACCTATACTGTTTCTGATATATGTAAATGATCTCCCAGAGGGAATAGACTCGTTCCTCTCAATGTTTGCCAATGATGCAAACATTATGAGGAGGCTTAAGACAAAGGAAGATAGTATGAGATTACAAGATGACCTAGACAGACTGAATGAATGGTCCAACAAATGACTACTAAAGTTCAACCCAAGTAAATGTAAGGTAATGAAACTAGTCGGTGGAAACAGGAGGCCAGACACAGGATACCGAATGGGAGATGAAGTCCTTTATGAAACCGACTGAGAGAAAGATCTAGGAATTAATATCACGCCAAACCTGTCTCCTGAGCTCACATCAAAAGAATAACATCGGCGGCATATGCGAGGCTGGCTAACATCAGAACTACCTTCAAAAATCTGTGTAGGGAATCTTTCAGAACCTTGCATACCACGTATGTAAGGACAATCCTGGGGTATGCGGCGCCAGCATGGAGCCCATACCTTGTCAAACACAAGACAAAGCTGGAAAAAGTTCAGAGGTATGCCACGAGGCTAGTCCCAGAACTAAGAGGTATGAGTTACAAGGAAAGGCTGCGTGAAAAGCACCTCACGTCGCATGAACACAGAAGAGCTCGGGAAGACATGATCACCACATACAAAATTTTTCAGGGGAATTGACAGGGTAGACAATGATGGATTATTTAACACGGGTGGTACGCGAACAAGGGGACACAGGTGGAATCTGAGTACCCAAATGAGCCACAGAGACATTAGAAAGAACTTTTTCAGTGTCAGAGTAGTTAGTAAATGGATTGCACTAGGAAGTGATGTGGTGGAGGCTGACTCCATACACAGTTTCAAATGCAGATATGATAGAGCCCAATAGGCTCAGGAATCTGTACACCAGTTGATTGACGGTTGAGAGGCGGGACCAAAGAGCCAGAGCTCAACCCCCGCAAGCACAACTAGGTGAGTACACACACACATAGAGAGTACCTCGTGGCTGAGTGGACAGTGCTCGGAGGTCGTAGTCCCAAGGGCCCGGGTTCGATTCCCGGCAGAGGCAGAAACAAATTAGAGTTTCTTTCACCCTGATGCTCCTGTTACCTAACAGTAAATAGGTACCTGAGAGGTAGACAGCTGCTACAGGCTGCTTTCTGGGGACGTGTGTGTGTGTGTGTGTGTGTGTGTGTGTGTGTGTGTACTCACCTAGTTGTACTCACCTAGTTGTGCTTGCGGGGGTTGAGCTCTGGCTCTTTGGTCCCGCCTCTCAACTGTCAATCAACAGGTGTACAGGTTCCTGAGCCTATTGGGCTCTATCATATCTACACTTGAAACTGTGTATGGAGTCAGCCTCCACCACATCACTTCCTAATGCAACACACACACGACCATTGTGTGTGCGTGTGTGTGTGTGTGTGTGTGTGTGTGTGTGTGTGTGGTGTGTGTGTGCGTGTGTGTGCGTGTGTGTGTGTGTGTGTGTGTGTGTGTGTGTGTGTGTGTGTGTGTGTGTGTGTGTATTCACCTAGTTGTGCTTGCAGGGACTGAGCTCTGCTCTTTCGGCCCGCCTCTCAACTGTCAATCAATCAACTGTTACTAACTAACTCGTTTTTTCCACACACACACACACACGGGATCCAAGAGTCAATGCTCGATCCTGCAGACACAACTAGGTGAGTACACACACACACACAATCGCCGAAACATCAACGCGAGGGATCAGGAAATGTTAAAACACTATCTTGACCAAACTAATTCAGCTGGTGCCCTTAAAAAAAGCGACTATGGATCTTAGCGTCCCCTTCACCAGAGACCAAACTCGCCTGAGAAGTCACCTACGGTCTCTTCCCCCCCTCCCCCCCCCTGCCCCACCTTCACCTAACAAAGGTGCCATTGAGGAATCGCCTATCGCGTGACCTAGCATAAAAGGCACACCGGGTCACATATGAGAGTTTGAAGACAGTCTGTCAATGGAAGTGAAGGTGGAGGTTTGGGCGGGTGGAGGAATAGAGCGGGTGGAAGGCGGATGGAAAGGGGGAAAGGGTCAGGAGAGAGAAGAGGAGGAAGGGGAGATGGAAGGGAAGGGAAGGGAACTACCAGGGGAAGGCTTTCCCTTTCAGGAAATAGGCAGGCCAGCCCAGGGTGGCATCAAAGAACTTCACATCTTGTTTTTTGTCACTGACTAACACTGCTGATGATTTCAATAAGACATGGGCAGTGGACGGGACGCTGGCGACCATTAGAATGTTTAGAAACCGAAATGAGATTTCTAAATCTAAATCAAACTCTCAAGGCATTCTACACAGGTTTTGTTAAGGCTAATTCTGGAATATGCAGCACCGACCTGAACTTCACCTCTCGTTAAGTACAAGACTAAAATTTACAAACGTGCAGAGGTTAGCGACAAAATTAGTTCCAGAGTTAAGAGGGTTAAGTTATGAGGAAAGGTTGAAGGAACTGGACATCACAACTCTGGAGAACAAGAAACTGACAGTTAGAAACAGAGGCAGGGGAGACATGATCACCGCCTATAACATTCTCAGAGGAATTGACAGGAGTAGATAAAGATAAACTATTTAGCATAGGGGGGGGGTACGCGAAAAAGGGGACACAGGTGGAAACTGAGTAACCAAATAAGCCACAGAGACGCAAGAAAGAACGTTTTCAGTGTCAGAGTAGTTAACAAGTGGAATGCATTAGGCAGTGATGTGGTGGAGGCTGACTCCATACACAGTTTCAAATGTAGATATGATAGAGCCCAGTAGGCTCAGGAACCTGTACATCAGTTAACTGACAGTTGAGAGGCGGGACCAAAGAGCCGAAGCTAAACCTCCGCAAGTACAACTCGGTGAGTACAGAGGATATATGACCACACTGTGTGGGTGGCGTTAGGGCATTAATGATATCAGGTGTGGGCGGCGTTAGGGCATTAATGACGTCAGGTGTGGGCGGCGTTAGGGCATTAATGACGTCAGGTGTGGGCGGCGTTAGGGCATTAATGATATCAGGTGTGGGCGGCGTTAGGGCATTAATGACGTCAGGTGTGGGCGGCGTTAGGGCATTAATGACGTCAGGTGTGGGCGGCGTTAGGGCATTAATGACGTCAGGTGTGGGCGGCGTTAGGGCATTAATGACGTCAGGTGTGGGCGGTGTTAGGGCATTAATGACGTCAGGTGTGGGCGGTGTTAGGGCATTAATGACGTCAGGTGTGGGCGGTGTTAGGGCATTAATGACGTCAGGTGTGGGCGGCGTTAGGGCATTAATGACGTCAGGTATGGGCGTGTTTCAGTATTTGTTAACTCATATGTCGGCTTCAGTAAGATAATGAACAATGTGCTAAACAACTTGCCTAACTGCCTGGCCTGGACGGTAGAGGTACGGTCTCGCTTCATACAGGTCTGCGTTCAATCCCCGACACTCCAAGTCGTTGGGCACCATTTCTAGTCCCATCTCAGATCCTTATCCTGACCCCTTTCCGAATGCAGTATTAGTCGTAATGGGTTGGCGTTTCCCCCCCCTGATATTTCCCTTCTGAGCTGTCAAGTCTCTGTGGTAATCTTATTTGGCTTGTAACTGTGCACG